>NC_050176.1:22405869-22705869 GCF_008315115.2 Sander lucioperca
TGGGTAATGCAGTTTAGCTTCCAACTCTAACAATTTTCCTGATTTTTTAGCAGTGTAGTGCATTTGAGCTTTAAGATTTTTCGTACTATTGTTTCATATTTCTGCATTTGTGAGTGATTATCAGTTAGAAAATATACTCAAACCTCACAATGTTTTACTTATTTTGTCATTATTCAACTTTTGAAGCCAACAGTTCAGTTTAGCATAAGCTTTTAACTTTTTAATGAAATTCATACGTATTAAAACGATTTCCACTTTTCAACTCTCTCACTACTTCAACTTCTTCTTACTGATTTAAGCTATTCAACCAGTTTAGCTTTAGCAATTCAGTTATTCAGCATTCCCACGCATTTTCCGCAGGAAATGCATTTTCTAGTTATTCTGTTTCTTATTCCCTCTTCCGTACGTTTTTTGGCTCTCTGTAACTTCTGCATACATTCAGCTATTAAAACCATTCAACTTTTAAAATGTTCAGCTCTTTCAGCTAATGATGGGACTTCTTCAACTTTTTTTCTACTATTTATACTTTTTAAAATATTCAGCTTTTTATGACTTTTTTTTAACATTGAAGTCAATGAGAACATGCTTCAAATCCTTAAAATCTTCTTCCGCTCCCAAAATTTTCAGCTCCTTCATACTTTCACCTACAGACGCCAAACAAACTTTAAAATGTTCACAAAATATTCAGTTATCCGGCTCTATCTTTTCAGTTTGATATCTTTTACAGTTTTTGTAAAAAAGCTGTTTAAGTTTAGTGATCATTTCAGGATTTTTCTGTGTTTCTAGTGAGTGTGTATTGCGTCTGGCAGAGTGGATGATGTCATCGTTAGAGTGTAGCAGCTTAGGAAAAAAATCTTTGTCCCCTCTCTATAAATTGCTCTCACGCCCACAATATCTACTTGTCATACACAATTTATACATCAAAACGTAGGTATTTTTGTCTAGTTTCAGCCAATGTGCTCAGTTTTGCAATATGCCTTATACTGTTGGCTCGATGAGCTTCCAAATGACAAGAGTTCCACATCTCTGTTCATCCACTGCCCTGTTTAACATACTTCACATTTCTGAGCGAAACGCAGAGCGAACCACTTTTTTAAATCGCTGATATGCCCACATTTTTAAGTTTACCAACATAAATTTTACATGAATACGTTCACAAAGGTCTTGTGTCTCTAACGGTGAAGTCGGTGTTTCGATAGCATGTACTGTTGTGGATTTATTAAGGCTTGTTTGAAGGCTTGTTTGAAGGGTTCTCTCACACTGTCTGTCACTCAGCATTAGCAGGTGCAGTTTAACAGCAGGTGACACGGTCGTTAACTGATTAAAGGACTTTTTTCAACACTCGTCACCATGACAACACTTTCACAGACAGCAGCAGCAGTCTTTCAGCCTTTTCAGACATTTCTGCATTTGTGAGTTATTATCAGTTAGAAAATATACTCAGACCTCACAATGTTCTACATCTTTTCCAATCCTTACAATTTCCCCTTTTTCAAATAATCTGTCTCTGAATAGCTGTAGCGTGCCACAGGTGACATATTAACAGCAGGTGTGGTAATGACAGATAACAGAAAGGCTTTATTAGAGCTGAAGGAACCTCAGTCAATTATAGAGAAGGTAGCATAGTGGATATGTTGTATGCCTTTGGTGTGGGAGACATGGGTTCAAATCCCACTGTGGTACACCTGTCAATATGTCCCTGGCCAAGATGTTAATTCCCTTTTTCAGCTATTCTCACTATTTCAACTTATTCTTACGGATTTAAGCTACTCAACCAGTTTAGCTTTAGCAATTCAGCTATTCACGTTTTATTTTGGCTCTCCGTAACTTCTGCATACGTTCAGCTATTAAAAACATTCACCTTTTAAAATGTTCAGCTCTTTCAGCTAATGATAGGACTTCTTCAACTTTTTTCTACCATTTATACTTTTTTAAATATTAAGACATTTTCAGGTAATTCATTTCAACTTTCATCTTTGACAGTATTTCAGCTTCCAGCTTTTCTAACAATGTATTTTAGCTCTTCACTTGGGTAATGCAGTTTAGCTTCCAACTCTGACAATTTTCCTGATATTTCAGCAGTGCAGTGCATTTGAGCTTTAAGATTTTTCATACAATTTGTTTCATATTTCTGCATTTGTGAGTCATTATCAGTTAGAAAATCTACTCAGACCTCACAATGTTCTACATCTTTTGTCATTATTCAACTTTTGAAGCCAACAGCTCAGTTTAGCATAAGCTTTGAACTTTTTAATGAAATCCATACTTACTAAAACAATTTCCACTTTTTCAAAAAAATCTTTCTCTGAATAGCTGCAGCGTGCCACAGGTGACATATGTCACTGTATGACAATGGCAGCAGGTGTGGTGATTAGCTTTATTAGAGCTGAAGGAACACTTTCCACAACCAGGTAGTGATGGCTCAGTGGATGTGACATGTGACTTTGGTGTGGGAGAACCAGGTCTGAATCTCACTGTAAAGCATTAACCAACGTGTTCTTGAGCAAGATACTTAAGCCATAGTTGTTTCAGATGTGTTTTACCTCTGACATATAGCAACTGGAAGTCGCTCATGTAATGTAATGTAATGTTGTGATAATCTTTATAGCATGACACAGCGCTTTTCCCCAGACATGATAATTATTATATATTGTTTGTCTTTTCTTCCTCTTTTTCTCTTTTCTTCTCTTTTTCTCTCTTCCTGTTTTATTTCACTCTTTATACTTATTTGTAATTTCAATTATAAATGAAATAAAATAAATTCAGACCCCTCAATGTTCTACATTGTTTGGCATTGTTGAACTTTTCAAGCCACCAATTCAGTTTATCATCAGCTTTAAATATATATATATATATATATATATATATATATATATATATATATATATATATTCCACATCTTTTATACATTAGTGGTGTTATTCAACTTTTTAATGAATTTCATGACCATTCATATTTAGCGTTAGCATTTTAGCTATTCAGCACACATACACACACATGCAAACACACACACACACACACACACACACACAGACACAGACAGACACACACGCAAACACACACACACACACACACACACACACACACACACACACACAGACACACACACACACACACACACACACACACACACACACACACACACACACACACACACACAGACCCACACTCAAACACACACAAATTCACACACACACACACACGCACACACACACACAACACACACACACACACACACACACACACACACACACACACACACAGAAACACACACACAGAGACTGAAATTAAATTTGCAAATTTTAAATTGTATATAAATTTCCAAGTATTATTATATTATGTATACTATTGTAATCTGTGTGTCTGTAACTGTTGTTGTGTATTGTCCTCAAAAGGTCTCTCTTGAGAATGAGAACAAAATAGGCCATCTATCTGCCCTGCTTAGTAGTGTGTGTGTGTGTGTGTGTGTGTGTGTGTGTGTGTGTGTGTGTGTGTGTGTGTGTGTGTGTGTGTGTGTGTGTGTGTGTGTTTGTCTGTCTGTGTGTGTGTGTGTGTATGTATGTGTGTGTCCGTCTTTCTTCAAAATTATGCTGTTCCATAAAATGTTTTGATTTACAGTAAGATAAGATAAGATTCTCGCCACTGATACTAATTCGCTTGGAAAGCCTTTGAAGTCACCTGTTGCTTTGCGTTTTTTGGTTTATTTTTAGATACACGTGCGCGCACACACACACACACACACACACACACACACACACACACACACACACACACACACACACACACACACACACACACAATCACACACACACACACACACGTAATTTGACTTAGCTAATTTTTTGCGTATGGCGCCAGAATCTCTGACTTTCCCTGAACGCCTCAATGAAATCTGCGCAGCTCCGCACTCCTCAGCACAGCGTCGCCATTATGTTCTAGAATCTTCTGTGGTAAGTAGCAGTATCCAGTCTGCTATCTAATAACGTTTTTGAACGGTAGAAATACAGGTTTGGTGTTTTAAAAAAGGCTGGCATTGGTTTACACTTCATACAGAATACAAACATGAATTAAGAGCGAAATGTTTGACTGTAACGTTACAGCTTGGTAAATTATACTTAGCTATCGTTAGCTAATATTAGCGCCGATGCTAAAGCTAACGTGATGCTAACGCTAACGGTAACGCTAGCTAATGATAGCAGTTTGGTATCTTTAGCTAATATTAGCTAAGGTAGCGTTAGCATTGGCGCTAATATTAGCTAATGATAGCAGCGTTGATAGAATTATTGGTAGCTATCTTTAGCTAATATTAGCTTTGTTAACTGACATAAAGCAACTTGTTAGTGGTTTAGCTATTGTCAATGGAAAAGCAAACCAACTGTGTTCTTGCTGGAAAATGTAATACCAAGACAACAATGATGCTAATGTTGCTCTATCACACTGTTAGCTAGACCCCACTTAGTGATAGGTAGCTAGCTAGGTAGGTAGGTTCAATTCAAGGTCCCTGTAGCCTAAAGACATCACACACAACATACTTACATGATAAACAGGATGATAAAAGACATTCCACATGAATAATATGGACAATAAACGAAAATATACTACATATTGAATAAAATAAAAATTACACATACAAAGGGATGTATGGTAAGGTGCTCTATGAGAGTGATGACCGTTGATGCTAAGTGTTAATAGTAAGTTATAATACTGTTAATAAAAATCTCCGGCTAACTTTTTAGAGCAAGCATAAGTGCACAAGATTAGCACTTAGCTAACGTTAGCAGTCCTCTTAAATCTGTTTTTTGTCAATGAACCTAATCTTTAAACTGTTTAGCTTGTAACTGACATTGTGGCATTGTGTGTATTCATAAAAAATAAAATAAAAATGAAATAGCTGCTCTGCCTCACAGCCAGACTTGCTGTTATAGCAGCATTTTACTATTTACTGAGTTTTTTGTCTCTGTACACTGTAACCTTGAACCCACTAACTCACAGTTTGTCACTGGTTTTCTCAACAGAACATCGATACTGCTGTGCACTTTTGATTGGTAAGTATAGTAATACTATAACTGAAATTGATAATAGATCACATAACTCGACTGTAGATAATTATTTAGCATCTGTACACGTTTAAGTTTTGTTTAGAAAAAAGCCATTTACATATGATTTACACCAGGTGATGATTACTTCTGTGTACTGTGGCTATTAAAAGCACACTGCACAGAACTATGATATATTGATTAAGTCCTAAGAGTTTTGTATCATATTAAAGGGAAATAAATTGCGTCCTTAAAAAGAAGTATTACCACAATATACATTCTAACGTTTTTAAATATGAATCACGAAGGACACTTCGAATAACTGAATATATTAACTGAATAAGTTAATATGTTGTCCAGCCTAAAAAGTACTCATTAAACTGTGAGATTGGTTTTCTAAAGTAAAACTGGATATGTCTTGCTCTATCCCTCACTATACAGATGATGATCTTATAGAACATGATGCATTGCTGTAGATCAAGCTACCCAGCAGTATATAGGAGTTAAAATTAGCACAATTATCAGTAAAATGCAACAATCACATTAATGCAGCAGCAGTAATCATTAATCCAGAAACATAGAATATGAAACACACACACACAGACACAGAGAGACACACACATCCCCACAACACACACAGACACATACACACACACTTTTTAAATATGAATCACGAAGGACACTTTGATATTGAATAAGTTAATATGTTGTCCAGCCTGAAAAGTAGCCTACTCATTAAAGGTACCATGACATGGTGCTCTTTGGGTGCTTTTATATAGGCCACCATTTCTAGCCACTAGGGGACCATAGGCAGGCTGGGGGAATGCATATTAATGTTAAAAAACCTCATAAAGTGACATTTTCATGCCATGGGACCTTTTAAATAAGCTGAGTTTGGTTTTCTAAAGTAAAACTGGATATGTCTTGCTCTATCCCTCACTATACAGATGATGATCTGATAGAACATGATACATTGCTGTAGATCAAGCTACCCAACGTTTGTAGGGTTTGTAGTTGTACTTGTAGTGGAGTATTTACACACTGTGGTATAAGTATTTTACTTAAGCGAATTATCTAAATAGTTCTTCCACCACTGGACATATGTATTACGTATGAATTTAATATTACAGTGATCTAAAAAATCTTGATAATAAAATAAATTATTGTTGTGTATATCTTGTCTTGTAAAATGAAACTGAAAATCCTCTCCTCTCCCCCCCCAATGCTCTTGTCCTCCTCCTCCCTACGTTGCTGCTGGACCATCAGTGTTGGTTACCCCCGTGGCAACTCGACAGTATGTTCACACACATGAATGATGTCGTTGCTATGACGTGTGTTGCCTTGACACTTTGTTCGGCAGTAAATACTACTACTGTCTAACGTTACTGTACACATCTGCTTGTGCACTCTACATACTTTTAGTTAGTATTTCACCATCTGTGTTAGTGACTCCTTGGACACTCCACAGTATACTTCACACACGCAAAAATTAGGCAACATTATGTGATTGAACACAGAAGTCAGTGAATACAGAGATTTCCTAGAGACACCTACTAAAGTCCTAGTGAAACAATGACACTACTAAAGTCCCTCTTAGCTAAATCACACCAATAATCTGTTTCTTCCTTGATGTTAAAAAGATATTCACATATTCAAAGCAATCACTTTTTATGTAATGTTTTTTTTTCTGTTTTGTATGTCTAATGCAATGTTTCCATTTTGTGTTACAGGTCCGCTGGCCTCCAGCTCCTCTCCCTCTCCATCTATCTATGAGATCATTCACCTCTCTCCTATCACTCTACCCACTCATCCCTTAATATAAGACGTTCTATCTCTCCTGTCAAATCTAATACATCTATCTAATTTTGAGGTTTTCTATCTCTCCTGTCATATCTAATATATCTATCTAAATTTTGGAAATTCTATCATTCTATCCCTCTAATTCTATCCCGCTCTATCTCCTTGCATTCTTGCAAGAAACCTGTTTTTTTGGAACGATATATTTCAAACTTGTCTTTTGGAACCTGATATTAACAGATTACTGGTATCTGTTTTGGATTCATGGGTTGATTGGAACCTGATCATTCTGTTTTATGGTTCTGTGAGTTTCTCTGCTCACACTTTTTCTACCTCTCCTGTCTCTCTCTCACACACATTTGATTTGGCCTTTTCAATTGGCAAAAACCTTATTATTGTATTTTTGAATTGTCCATATTGTATCAATATTCTATTTGGTAACAGTAAAGTATTTTTTAGTTCATTAAATTTAAATTAATTGAAAAGACACATACATAACACACATTTTGTTGAGCTTTTTATCACAAACATTGGACTGTAAAAACTAATTCAAAATTAAATCTGGTACATTTCCAGATATATAAGTTGCTGTTATAAAGTGTATCATTGAAGAAAACTGTCTCTTGTTAATGTACATAACAATACATTGAAATCCAAATCTATATATATATATATACACAAGAAAAAAACTAGTTGTTCCTGGACCGTGTTGCTGTGGAGCTCTGTACCAAAAGGTTTGTTCTGACTGCAAATATCTTCACACCAGAGTACACATAATCAGTTTTTGTTTGTACAAGTGTAAAAGTAATTACACTACATACATTGTGTTATTTGTCTCTGATTCACATATTTGTACCTCGTCTATAGATCCACCCACATTGTTGGCATCAACACCTTTTGTACGTGCTTTATTGTTGGTTAAACCTTTGTAAAGTGAAATAAATAAACCAACTGTAAGGAGAAACTGCATTCTTTACATATATTAAAATAAATCTTTGAATATATTAAGGTTGAAAAAAATTAATCTGGCATTTACAAAACCATAAATATACAAATACCAAAGTTATTCTTAGAAAAGCACAGTATTTGAACATCCGTACAGATTTCTTGATAGTGCCTTAAAATACTAAATAAACCCTATTCCTGTCCTATTGGTTTTCAATTTGCTGAAGATATAGAAACTTAAGTACCGCTGAAATACAGTATATCCATATATAATTTGTGTGATACGTCAACTTTAGTTTTACTTCTAAATATCTATAATATCTTTACAGACTTGAAAAGATTTTGTGGGAAAACATTTATTTCACCACTTACTGTTTTGCTTTAAAATAAATATAAATAGAATATTTTTGAGATCTAAATTGCCATTACTAAGAGCAGATACTGCTTTAATCTACTTTCTTATCTTAAGTTAATATATTTCGATTCATATTGTGTTTATTATCTTGATTGTCTACAATAAAAATAAAACAAGATTTGTGGTTTTGGATCATAATGCCGAGGAAGAGTAAGAGGTCACTAGCTCAAAGTCTGCGCCGGGAGAGGTCAAAGGAGGTTCAGGGTACAACAGGTGAACAGGTAGAATGTGTTGGTCCTCAGAGCTGTGGAGAGGTGAAGATGGCTGCAGCGTCTCGTGATGATGAAAGTGTGACACAGGGAAGTCAGTGCGTCGCACCAAAGGTTTCTGCTGATGAGAGAGGATGTCACAGCGATGGTGAAGCAAGGCCTTCTATTGTCACCCCAGTAAAAGTCAGAGGTCAAAGTGATGAGCCAGGTGTACCACAGGTATCTTATGCTGACATGGTAAAGAAAAGATGTGTGGCAGTTTCTCCTGAAGCTAACCAGGTAAACCACAGAGGTCAAAGTGATGTGTCACCACAGGCATCTTATGCTAATGTAAAGAGTGGACACCCTCGGTGTGTAGCAGGCCCTTCTCATGCAGACTATGTAAATCCGGCAGGTCAGCCTTCTGTAAGACACGTCCGTGCATCCCGTAGCCAGGCTTCTGTTAAATATGGTAAAAACAGAAATAAGCAGTGTACCTGCAACTCACTAACATTTCTGGCGTTCCTTCACGAGAATGAAAACATCACCAGAGCAGATCTTGACCTTGTTTTGGATAAAGGTAATGCAATGTATAAAGAGGTCCGAAAAAGAGTTAATCACATCTATCTGACTACTGACGAGCTCCCTCACGAAGTACCTGCACGCACGCATACACATTATGTGGACATGGAACAACTGTCTAGATATGGCACATTAGGAGAACCGTTACCTGGAGCTCTAGACAGTTTTCTGGACCTAGAGGCCGGACTCAGCTGCTTGCTTTCTGATGTCCAGTATGGATTGCTCCTGATGAGAGTATTATGTATTGCCGTATTCAGAACAAAGTCCGGCAGATACGGTTTCTTTGATCCACACTCCAGAACAGCCAAAGGGTTGCCCCTCCACCCTGGTTCTCACACTCCTGGTACTGCTGTCATGCTGACATTCACACATCTTAGTGATATGATTGATCGGCTCCTTAAGTATCACAGAATGTTGGGAACACAGCCCTCCTGTAACTATGAGTTGAAGCCTGTGGAGTTTTACAATGTGAATACTGCCATCCTGAATACTGCTATCTCAGACAGAGACAGTCAGCCTACAACTCACACTGCTGCTGTAACAACTGCTCTTCAAAAGGAGACAAGCCTGAGTGCACACATCGGTGACAAATCTGTACATGAAGTATTCACTCCTATGGAAACTGAACCAGAAATATCCAGCCAGATCATTTCGAACTGTGTCGCATCACATGATGCTGCGCTGAATAATTCAAACTCAACTATTTCAAAGGTAAACACTGATGCAACAGATGTCTCTGATAACATATTACAGGGAGAGTCCACAAACCTCACGTCTGTATCTTCTGTGAAACATAAAGAGGTTCATGTCATTTTTCCTGATGATATCCAAAGTGAACCAGAACCATCATCTAAATTCAGTGTGAATTCTGCAACTGAGAGTAAGTCAAACTTGAGTGCTCCATTGATAAATACTGTGGCCAGTGATGACGTCTCGCGTAAACTGAAAAAACGTAATAAACAGCAAAGGAGAAAAATTAAGAGGAGACTATTGCTCTCTGAAAAGGTATCGCAAAGAAAGGAGAATCAGAAAAGGAAAGAAAGGAAAATGTATGCTTCAAATGAAACATATAAAGCAAAGAAAACATGTTACTCAAGCAGTAAATATTCTGATGAAACAGTCAAACAAAGAAAAAGTCAGTGTGCTAACTACCGCTATCAAAACAATCCTGAAATACAAAAAAAAAGACAAAGATATATAACGACCCGATACCGACAAAACCCAGAGTTTCGAATGAAACAAAGAGAAAGAATGAACAGTTCATACAGAGAAAACCCTGAGTTTAGAATAAGAAAAAGACAAAGAATGACAACGTTTTACAGAAACGATGTTGACTTCAGAGTGAAGCAGCGATCTTTTATGCGATCTTATATGAATCAGCGTTATGCAAATGACAAAGCTTTCAGAGATAGACACAGACAACTAATGAGACAAAGAATGCGAGACCGATTTAAGAACAACCTTCCGTTTAGAAGTCTGGTTAAAATGAGATGTGCAAATAAAATAAAAAAGAAATACAGATGGATAAATCGACAAACGTGAGAGTGACAGAGAAAATGATAACTCTTTAATCAAAGAGGCCATATCTCTTTTCAGATCTAATATAAAGGAAGGTCCCACCTATGTCTGCACTGTCTGCCATAAAGCCTCGTTTCCAAACCAAGTCCGCCCCTGCACAAGGTCAAATTATGTCAAAAATCCACATATAGTTGCAGCGTGCTTGACAGGGAAGTATGTGCATGTTTGCGATGAAGGCTGTGAACACTGCAAGGTGCCTGATGAGAGAAGAAGTGAGTGGATTTGTTACACCTGTCATGATCATCTTAAAGATGGAGCTATGCCAGCTCTCGCTGTAGCCAACAACTTAATGCTTGCTGACATCCCACCTGAACTGTCAGATCTCAACATATTGGAAAGGCATCTTGCATCCAGATGTATAGCATTTGCCAAGATTATTCCTCTTCCTAAAGGCCGCCAGAGACTGATAAGAGGAAATGTTGTGTGTGTCCCGTCTGAGGTACAGGAAACCGTAGAAGCATTACCCAGACTGAGAAGTGAGTCTCAGGTGATGAGAGTAAAACTGAAGAGACGATTGTGTTATAAGGGTCACCAACTTTTTCAGACTGTAACATGGTGTAAACTCATGCGTGCACTGCATAAACTCAAAGAGATCCATCCACAGTATGAGGACATAACGATCAGAGATGAGGCTGAGTTATGTGATCCAACACTTCCTGATGAGGATGATGAAGATGATGATGTGGATCTTACAATGAAGGAAGATGATTTTGATGAAACTGATTTAATGGAAATTGACAGGTGTGAGAGTAATGCACTGTGTGAGGCAGAAAATGAGCCTGAAAATGAACAGGATATAGACATGTTGTCATGTGATGGTGAACAACCAAATGAGCAGAGAGATGACGACGAACATGGTGACATGCCAAACGGTGGTTTCGCTCTGGAATCATGCCTTCAGCCTTGTGACGTGGCAGAGGAAATTTTATGTTTCAGCGAAGGAATCTATTCTGTTGCACCTGCCGAAAAAAATAATCCTGTCAGCTTTTTCAAAACACCTAAACTGGAGGCCATGGCTTTCCCTGTACAGTTTCCGACTGGTCAGAACACACTGGATGAAGAGAGACCTCTTAAATTAACACCCAGTAAATATTTCAAAGCAAGGCTTTTTGGTGTTGATGATCGTTTCGCCAGAGACACAAACTTCTTGTTCTTTGCACAGTTTGTGACAGAAATGCATTTGGCAACATCGAGTATGACAATACAGCTCAGGAAAGGTAAACCGTTTACGAGAGATGGAAGAAATATTACCTCGGGAATGTTGCAAGATAAACGTGAGGTGGAGAGACTGGTGCGAAACAAAGACGCCGTCAGATTTATGCAGCCTTTAAGGGGAACTCCAGCCTATTGGGAGAAAACTACAAGAGATCTTTTTGCCATGATCAGACAGTTGGGAACTCCTACATTCTTCTGTACGTTTTCTGCAGCTGAAATGCGATGGCCTGAGGTTATCGAGGCAATAAAAAGGCAGCAAGGTGAAGATGTCGATTTTGAAGGGCTTGACTGGTCAGCTAAGTGTGACATACTGCGAAGCAATCCTGTGACAGCAATGCGCATGTTTGATAAGCGTGTTGAGGCATTATTCAGGGATTTGCTCTTATCTCCTGCAGAGCCCCTAGGCAGAGTCGTTGACTTCTTTTACCGAGTTGAGTTTCAGCATCGCGGAAGTCCACACATACACTGTCTCATATGGGTTGATGGTGCTCCTGTTTTTGACGAAGACGACGATCAGACTGTGTTAGATTTTGTGTCCAAATACATCACAGCTCAGCTGCCTAACCCACATACACAACCTGATCTGTACAAGAAAGTCACAGAAGTGCAGACACACAGCAAAAATCATTCAAGGACATGTTTCAGAAGTGTCAACTCGGGATGCAGATTCGGTTTTCCTAAACCACCCGTCAGAAACACAGTGATAACGAGACCTGGTGAGTGCATCGATCCAGTGGAAGTGGAAAAAGCAAAGCAAAAACTCCAACCACTTAACTTGCTTTTGAATGAACCTGAAACGGCCTCTCTGAGTTTGCAGCAGCTCATAGCTCAATGCAATCTGACATACAGTGAGTACGAACAATGCCTTAACATGGTGAATAAATCCAGTGCAGTCATTCTGAAGCGTGACCCCAAGGACTGCTGGGTAAATGGATATAATCCACATCTACTTGAAGCCTGGAATGCCAACATTGATGTCAGTTATATTCTCAATGCATATTCGTGCATCATATATCTGACCAGCTACATTACCAAAAAAGAATCTGGACTGTCTGAGTACCTCAAAACAGTCATCGAAAACTCCAACAGAGACAACGTCAATGAATGTGATGAAATGAGGGAAATAATGCAGGCGTATTCCAAAAAAAGAGAGGTCAGCGCTCAGGAATGTGTGAGTCGTGCATGTGGAATTAACATGAAGAAGTGTTCACGTGGTGTCGTATTCATACCGACAGATGACAACGCAGTGAAAATGAGTCGTCCACTCTCGTCCCTGGAAAACACAACACCTGAATGTTCAGATGTGTGGATGACGTCTTTGACTGACAAGTACAAAGCCAGACCTGAAACACTGGAGTTTGAGGAGATGTGTTTGGCTGATTTTGCAGCTACTTGCAGAATTGTCTATGGCAAACAGACGAAAGGTAAAAATGTTTTGCCCCTCCTGAATGAGATGGGATTTGTGCAAAGGCGGAAAGACGATAAGCCTGCTATCATCAGGTTTTACCGTGCATCCAAGGAAAAATATCCTGAGAAGTTTTACGGCACGTTACTGAAACTGTACGTTCCCTACCGATCAGAGCAGGAACTGAAAAGACCGTATTACCCCACATATGAGTCGTTTTACAGTAATGGATGTGTGCAACTACCAGGTTGTGATCATCTGGAGAGTGTCCAACACATTGTGAAACGAAACAGAGACAAATATGAGAAAAACAGTGACGAGATTGAGAATGCTGTTGAGGAGTTTGAGCAGAACAGAGGTGTGATTGATGAATGGTGTAATCTGGCGCCAGAATCGGAAGTTGTGAGGTTGGAGTGTATTGAAGAGCTGGAGGCAAGAGAGCCAGATTGTGAAAATGAACAAGATAATGTCCCGGAATACAGTAATCAGGCTAATGCTGCAACAGAAATCAGAGCCATCAGAGAGCCCCCTGCATTTGATCCCATACTGTTACGCCAAATGTATCAGAATCTGAACCAGAGACAAGCCTGTGTGTTCTATGCAGTAAGAGAGTGGTGCGTAAAGCGAATCTGTGGCCTAAATCCGCAGCAGTTCTTCTTTTACATCAATGGTGGCGCTGGAACAGGAAAGTCACATTTAATCAAATGCATCTACTCTGAGGCATCTAAGATACTGTGCAAACTGCCGAGACGCGCTGAGGAGGCCGACATATCAAACCCAACTGTCCTGTTGACCGCATTCACTGGAACTGCAGCCTTCAACATATCAGGCTCCACACTGCACTCATTACTCAAACTTCCGAGAAGCCTAAAACCTCCATTTCAAGGCCTTGGTAACAATTTGGATGAAGTCAGATCTGAACTTTTAAATGCTGAAATTCTCATCATTGATGAAGTGTCCATGGTTTCAAAGCCCCTTTTTGCCTATGTTGATGTGAGACTCAAACAGATCAAAGGCAGTCAGAGACCATTCGGAGGAATGTCGGTAATAGCTGTTGGAGATTTTTTTCAGCTTCCACCAGTGCGACAGTCCAAGGCTCTCTGCGTGTATGACCCATGTGAGATTGACCTGTGGCAGGAACACTTTCAGATGATCACTCTGACTGAGATTATGCGTCAGAAGGATGATGTTGCCTTTGCAGAGATGTTGAACAGGATCCGTGTGAAAGAAAAGTCAGAGGAGTTGTCCGAGGCAGACAGAGCTTTGTTGTCACAGGCCGTCACCGAACCAGAACTGTGTCCAACTGATGTGCTACACATTTTTGCAACTAATAAACAAGTTGATTCACACAACTCTGCAATGTTAGCTCTGCTCCATTCTCACATCACCAAGATTGATGCAGATGACTACAAAAAGGATCCACAGACGGGCAGAATGGCACGACAAGCCAAACCATTTAAAGGAAACAGAAATGAGTTACCAGATACGCTAAACGTAGCTGAAGGTGTTAGAGTCATGCTCACCAGAAACATAGACGTGTCTCAAGGATTGGTGAATGGATCTTTCGCTACGCTAGTCAGGGTAATATCCTCTGAACAAAATGGTGTCGCACATGTCACTATGCTCGGGCTCAAGATGGATGATGAAACAGCTGGAAGGAATTATCGTAACAGAGCACCAGGAGGACCAGACGATCTAGTGTACATCGACAGAGCAGAGGAGAAAATGAAACAGAAAGGAGTGGTACGCAGACAGTTTCCTGTTAAACTGGCCTTTGCTTGTACGATTCATAAGGTTCAAGGTATGACAAGGACATCAGCTGTAGTGTCACTGAAACACATTTTTGAACCTGGCATGGCTTACGTAGCTGTCAGCAGAGTGACCTCTCTCAGCGGACTGCACATTCTGGATATGGACGAGAGTAAAATATATGCCAACCCACAAATCACTGGAGCCCTACGGACCATGAGACAAGTCAATTTGGATGACATGATGCCTCTTCTCAAAATCTCACAGGCTGTGAACGGACATGACACTCTGACCATTGTTCACCATAACACAGAAGGTTTGCCATGTCACGTGAATGACATCAAGAGCCACCATGAACTGTGTCTAGCAGATGTTTTGTGTCTCACAGAAACTCACCTACAAGGCTCCTTTGTTGCAGACAGTCTCCATTTAGAGGGCTACACTATGTTCAAACGCAACAGACACCTGTCCTACACAAATGTTCCACAGATGGCCAACAAACGTGGTGGTGGCGTTGCAGTTTATGTGAAAGAGCACATTCAAGTACGTGAAAAACAGTACATACATAATGTCACTGACCTTGAGTTTTTGGCTCTGAAGGTTGAAGCCCCAGTGAGTGCTTTGATTGCAGCTGTGTACAGACCTCCGGACTACAGTGTGACGTCGTTTCTGTCAAACCTGGGAAGCCTGTTGGACTCATTGGAGGTCATGGATTGCCACCCTATCATTGTCTGTGGGGATTTCAACGAGAATCACTTATCCAACGCAAGTAAGCCAATCCTTGAGCTGTTTCAGTCCCGGGGATATGTTCAAGTCATCACTGCTGCCACCACAGATAAGAACACACTTCTGGACCTCATTTTTATCTCTAAACCGCAGCATTGTCTCCATTCTGGTGTGATGAGAACATATTATAGTTATCATAATCCTGTATACTGTGTCATGTCCTCTAACAGTCCATAAAGATGGTAGTTGGGTTTAACAGATAAAGAAAAAGACAAAGAAAAAAAGGTCTGTACCTATAACCAAAGTGAGTGGGTGAAACATGTATTAATAACAGTTTGATTTAAAAGACTAAATTATTGCTGTACCAGATGTTAATCTCTATCCTGCACAGTTGGCAGGTAAAACAAAAATCCAATGAGCATTATGTTGTGTTTTTTCAGGATACCTCATTGTTGTTGGTCTCTGTTTCTCTTGCTATGTAAAGGAAACCCAATTTTGCTGTCACACAACATATTGATGTACTTAATTTAGTAAGCTGAAAGACATTTTGTTTGGTAATCTTATATTTTGGCAGTATTGGATAATGTGATTGGTCATAATTATTTCAGGTAACCATATTATTATGAGATATACAGTGGTATGCATAAGTTTTACCCATGCTAAAGTTGACTAAAAAGAGGAGTAAAAAAATAATCTTTTGGAATTATTATTATTATTATTATTATTATTATTAATAATGCCTTAATTTAAAAAAAATTGAAAAAATCCAACCTTTAAGGACACCAATTTTCTTTGTGAATGAATAATGTATCATAAATAACAGAATTTTCTTCCTTAAAATACAGGTGGCATAAGTATAGACACCACTGTGTTAAGTTCCCATAGAGGAAGGCAGATTTTTATTTTTAAAGGCCAGTTATTTCATGGATCCAGGATACTATGCATCCTGATAAAGTCCCCTTGGTCTTTGGAATAAAAATAGCCCCACATCATCACATACCCTTCACCATATCTCATGATTGGCATGGTTTTATTTCAGTTAGCCTAATAGCTAACTGAAATAAGATCCATATCAATGCAAACTTTATCAGGGTGCATAGTATCCTGGATCCATGAAATAACTGGCCTTTAAAAATAAAAGTCTGCCTGCCTCTATGGGAATTTAACATAGGGGTGTATTGACTTATGCCCCCTGTATTTTAAGGAAGAACATTTATTTATTTATTTACGATACATTCTTCATTCACAAAGAAAATTGGTGTCCTTAAAGGCTGGGTTATTCCTCATTGTTTTAATTAAGGCATTAAGATCAATTTCCAAAAGATGATTTTTTTATTCCTATTTTTAGTCAACTTTAGCATGGGTGTCTAAACCTATGCATACCACTGTATTTACAACATATCTTGGCTGTACATCCCAAGTACAGCCCTAAACATTGTGACGGCCCCTGTGTGATCCAGTGGGGCCTCTCTCTCTCTGTGAGTTAGTGGGGAATAAAGCTCCACCTGGATCTGAACCCGACTCTCTTTCGATCGCCCGGGGGCGACGTAGGCCATCGCCCCACCCTTATGAACGGAATTCGCCCATCTCTTAGGACCGACTGACCCATGTTCAACTGCTGTTCACATGGAACCCTTCTCCACTTTGGCCTTCAAAGTTCTCGTTTGAATATTTGCTACTACCACCAACATCTGCACCCGCAGCGGCTCCACCCGGGCCCACGCCCTAGGCTTCCATGCGGCGGCCCTCCTAATCGTCGCGGCATAGCCCTCGCGGCTCCTGTTGCCGGCGACGGCCGGGTATGGGCGCGACGCCCCAGCACCATCCATTTTCAGGGCTAGTTGATTCGGCCGTCGTCGGCAACAGGATTCCTCTTTTGTCATGGCCCTTGAGCCAGGTTGTGACAACATTCAGCAGCTGTGTGCTTTCCCCTGGACGAGAGACACAGTTCTCCTGTGTCCTCTGTGAGGACACCACCAGCTTTGGCCTCACCTCCTTCATCACAACTTCACCCAGCCAAGCACGACTGTCCAGACCAATCGTGCTGGGCTGGGCTGGGGAGCAGCGCAGCAATTCTGGTCTAAAGCCACCAAGAGACAGCAGGAGACGATGGTGGTGGACGAAATCACCAGACTGGAGCAGGAGCACTTCCACTTGAAGGCAATATCCCAGGGCACGCAAGGAGCCTGGACAAGATGGGATGCTACCAGCAACAGGCGTATCACCAGGGTAGACATCTGGAGAACTCCTCTATCCAGGCTCAGCTTCCTGTTGAGGGTGACCTACGATATCCTTCCATGCCCTAGGAATCTCACACTGTGGTATGGTGATAAAGTGGGCTGTCATCTATGCGGGAGCGTCAAGGCAAGCCTCCGACACACTTTGTCAGGATGCAGTATGGCACTGACCCAAGGACGTTTCAGGTGGCGCCATGATCAAATCCTGACGAAACTGGCCAAGATCCTGGAGAGCTGTAGGGTGGCAGCAAACCATTCGCCGGCAACAGAAGAGCATGCCCTGGCAAGGTTTGTAAAGCCTGTAAAGCCTGGTGGTACACACCAATCTCCTACTCAGAAGAAGAGCAGCATGCTCGCACCTGGTAAACAGTGGCAGATGTTGGCAGACCTCAGGAAGCAGCTGGTCTTTCCAAGAGAGATTATGTGAAGGCAGCTGCAGGGGGTGGCGGGGAAACGTCCCCAGCATGCCAGCGGACCTGGAGATGTACTGGTCTTGGGGGCGAAACATCTGTGAACGGTGGCCTCCAGCTGATGACCCTGCAGCTGACCTAATGGCACCGAGGTAGGTGCGACAGGCTGAAAAGCCAAAGCAGGAAATACCACCTCACCTGTACAACAAACTGAAGACCAACAACAACCAAGAACAGAAGCTTTAGCAGCAGCAGCAGCAGCAGCAGCTTAACTGTCAATCAACAATGGACAAACAATGGACAGACAATCACTGTTGGACCACACAGGGACACTTTTACCTTCGTGCTAGCCAGTCATTCTTCCAAGCAGAGGATGAGATAACACCTGCCTACCTTTGCTTCACCTTCTCTCTAGTTCTAAAAACTGAAACAATGGACCACCACTGCCTGCTTTCCACCTGACAGCGCTTAAGAGTCTTCACACCCGAAGGTAATGATTCTAATTTCATATGTGCTTTCTATATTGCTTTAATTGTGTCTTTATTCCTGTATTCAGTTTGTAATAACACAGCAATTTTGCAACACCGTTGTTACAGAAGCAGTACATTGTCATTTAAATGAACTTTTTGCTGCAGGTCTGCCTCTGCTGTGATCACTCCACTTCACACAGTGGAGACAATCAGGACTTTAAAGAAGGCTAAACATGACAAGAAGCTGAACCTCATTCATCCTTCCTAAACTACTCTGTGTAAAATGGCACTGGACAGAAATGTTGTGTTGCCCTGCAGCAGTGTTCAAGGTATTAAATTATTGTGTATTATGTAACTTTTGAACATGTTTTTTGCATGGTCTGCAGTTTATTACAACAACTTTCTGTTTTCTCTTGTCAGGACCAGCTTCATTCTCCTATGTCCACAGCTTCGCATCCAATGCTGCGCACAGTTCAGTAGAGCCTACCTACTGTTGACATTTGGCGAGTGATCAAGTGAACTGATGCGGGGAACCAAACTTACGCTGATCATTCATTAGTCAGTCATCACTGTCACAGAGACAGCTCATCCTCAGTGCAGCATTATATTTCACCCTAACCAAGTTGTAAAGGTAACTGTTATTTGTATTAACTTAGTACAAGATCCCTTTTTGACCAGAGAACTAACAAAAACACTGATGGCATTACTTTTTGCAATTTGCATTAGGAATGCAAAGGATAATTTTTTTTTACTGTTTTTCAATCTAAGGCCTCTGCTCCTGCCATCTGCGGCCAGATACCTGGAAGCAGCAGTTCTACAGTCCCTGGATCATCAAAGGTCACAATGTTACAGCCCTTTACATCTTCACAATTACACTGTGCTCTGTTAAGAGTTTTGGTTTGTGCCAACAATGGACAGATTCAACAATTAGCAACTTACGCTACTGACCCATGGACACTTGACTCTAAGACACCAATTTATTTTGGTACATTGATAATTTATATATATTGTATAATTAGAACAGTGTATGCTTATTTTGTATTTCATCACAATTAATATATTTTATTAATTTATTTTACATGTCACCTTTCTTTTTCCTTCATTATCTGTTTTCTTGGAAGACACAACATATATATATATATATATATATATATATATATGTACATACAGAAGGAAAAGGAAAGGATGACATGGAATATATTTTACAAAAATTATAATTATTAGTGTGGGGTTTGAGCTGGTAGGCATGTTAAAGAATTTTCACATGTGTAAACTCGGCCTTGGGCTAATCTAAACCCTATTGAAAAGCTATGACAGTGTTTAAATTGAAGAATCAAAGCTGAACATTTTGTCTTCAGATTGCCCAAAATACATGACTTGGTTAAATAAGCCTTGTCAAAAGAACTAGTCAAGAACTACTGTTCCTATGATTGTCTCCTAACCAGAAGACAATCAAGTGACTCTAACCCTACGTTCCTTCAAAGTCAAGGATAACCCTGAATTATTTTAAAGGTTCAGTACACTGAGCTAAATGTCTGGATAACACATTTAAAATGAGTGTGTTGGTATGATTTTCAGTACAGATACTGCAGCTTGAGACATTATTTGGGTTTTTTAGCCTTCAGTCTAACAACCATGTAAAAAGCCTTTATTTGTAGGGTTGAACAACAATGTAAACCATTGAAACATACTGTACTGACCCATCTGGCTGCCTAAACAGTACGACACCAATAGTATTTAAGTTATTTTTATTATTTATCTCCACCTTATATGATTTATACATTGTATCCTTATTTTTCTGTTTCAGTACAATTCATATCTTTTATTTTTATTTATTATTTATTTATTTTATTTATTTTTCAAGTCACCTTTCTGTTTTCCCTCTTTTGTCCCTCCGCTTTTGGGATTTCAGTAAACTGAGCTAAATGTTGTGATAACGTTTAAAATGACAGCTATTGTCAGTATAGGGTGACTGCAGCTTGAACCAAAAATGGGATATTAGCCTCAGTCTAACCACCATGTAAAAAGCCTTTAATGGTAGGGCTTCGGCCGGCTGTACACTGGCTGCGTGGCGTGTCCGTTCCTATTTTGGCTCCCATGTTAACAGATTAGAGCTTTCACACTGTCTGTGTGACATGCAACGCGTGCATGCTAGAAACAGAAAGTGTTTCCAGGCAAAATAGAATACGAAAAGATGTTTATATGTCATTTTAACTCAAATACATTTAATAAATTACATTTTGATGTTTGAAAGTCTCTATGTTTTGACATGAATGCGGATATAAATGTAATTTAAAGAAATAATAAATAATTATTGATTTTCAAATATTGTACCTGTCACACAATACAGAGCGAAATATTCTGTAGCCTATTTCGCCATCAATACTGCCGATGTTGTCTTTGCTGTAATCAGGTCAGTATATATTTATGTTTGTCATGAAATATACTACTGCTTGAGTGCAGTAAATCAATGGGAAACATACATGTGTACAGACAAGGCTAGCAGCTGCAGCGCCACGTCAGACACGTTTCTGATGTGTAAAGACATAGAAAACGCCACACAGCCGCCACGCAACAGAAGCGGCACGCTCACGCCACGCAGCCAGTGTGTAGCCGGCCTAACAATATTGTAAACCAATGAAACATACATTATGGACCCATTTGATGTTATCACAATTGATATATTTAATTTTCAGTTAGTTTAGTTGATAGGACATAGGCCTACTGATGGGGACAATATACAGTGGTGTGAAAAAGTGTTTGCCCCCTTCCTAATTTGTTATTTTTTTGCATGTTTGTTACACCTAAAAGTTTCAGATCTTCAAAAAAATTTATTTATAATACAAAGATAACACAAGTAAACACAAAATACAGTTATTAAAGGTTTTTATTATTAAGGAAAAAATCCAAACCTACATGGCTCTGTGTGAAAAAGTGTTTGCCGCGCTGTTAAAACATAACTTCCCAGGAGTGGCCGGCCGACCAAATTTACACCAAAAGTGCAGTGACTACTCATCCAAGAGGTCACAAAAGACCTCACAACAACATCCAAACTGCAGGCCTCACTTGCCTCAGTTAAGGTCAGTGTTCATGACTCCACCATAATAAAGAGACCTGCATGCATGTGAGAGTTCAGGGACGAAAACCACTGCTGAGCAAAAAGAACATTGAGGCTCGTCTCATTTTTGCCAGAAAACCTCTTGATCATCCCCAAGACTTTTGGGAAAATACTCTGTGGACTGACGAGACAACCACATTTCAGAAAGAGAACATAATAACAACAGTAATGTGATGGTCTGGGCCTGTTTTGCTGCTTCAGGACCTGGAAGACTTGCTGTGATAAATGGAACCATGAATTCTGCTGTCTACCAAATAATCCTGAAGGACAATGTCCGGCAATATCTTCTTGACCTCAAGCTGAAGCGAACTTGGGTTCTGCAGCAGGACAATGAGCCAAAGCACATCAACAAGTCCACCTCTGAATAGCTGAAGAAAAACAAAACATAGACTTTGGAGTGGCCTAGTCAAAGTCCTGACCTGAATCATATTGTGGTGCTGTGGCGTGACCTTAAAAGGAAGTTCATGCTTGAAAACCCTCCAATGTGGCTGAATGACAACAATTCTGCAAAGATGAGTGGGCCAAAATTCCTCCACAGCGCTGTAAAAGACACAATGCAAGGTATTGCAAATGCCTGACTGCAGTTGTTGCTGCTAAGGGTGGCCCAAACAGTTATTAGACTTAGGGCGCAATCACTTTTTCACACAGGGCCATGTAGGTTTGGATTTTGTTTTCCCTTAATAATAAGTGTTTACTTGTGATAACTTTGACTAATATTTCAATTTGTTTGATGATCTGAAACATTTAAGTGTGACAAACATGCAAAAAAATACGAAATCAGGAAGGGGGCATCCTTGGGCCCTGCCTTAAAGAACTAGTAGAAAAACAATTACTGTTTAGGCACTATGGATTTTGGTTTTGCAAGAATTGCTGTATTGTATTTTTCTATGTTCTTTTTATTTATTTAAAAAACAAAAAAACTATATTCTGAACCATTGCAACATACAGTATTAACCCATTGGGCTCACTGGCTGCCTTTCTGTCAACAGTATGACAACAATTTTATTTTATTTATTTATTTTCATGCCTCAGTTTTTTTGAATCACAATTAATATTGTTTATTTATTTTCATATCAAACTTTCCTTTCCCTCATGATCTGTTTTCTAACAGATAAATGACAGATGTAGAAGTAGTAGAAAACAATTACTGTTTAGGGATATGGATTTTGGTGTTACAAGTAACCAATTTGTTATTAATACATATTTCACAGTGTTTTTTCTCAGCTACCATCTTTACCATGTTTTCCTGACTCGGGACTACAGGTGAAAATTAGCATTTATGCTATAACCTGGCTCATTTACAGTCTGTACAGAAATGTTAGATTGTTCATTAATGTGCACTGTCCCAGATAAATAAATAAATTACAGACTGTTAGAGGGAATTTGCAAGTTTTTTTCTTTGGTATTTTGTTTTTGGAAACAGTAAGTTTCTTTCTGGTTGGCCAATGTGTCCCCATGGTGTTGGATCTTTTTTACATTTCTAATTTTCTTTTAAATTCATTTTAGCTCATTTCAATGATGTTCATTTAATTAAAATATAACTTAGGTCATTCTAAATTCAATTCAATAGTCATCCCTACACACTTAAACATGCATAGACACATTTTTGAAATTGCCGGTATGACGGTCCTACCATGCTACTGTATACATGTGCATACTGAGAATATTAAGAACTCTATATTCTTATTTTGTATGTATTGATATGTATTTACAATATGTATTTTAACAATCATATATGTTTTGCTGTAATGCTGCTTACCCAACTATTTTCTTTTTTTAAACATTGTGATTAATATTTCTGTATGAACATCGTATCACGCTTGTTTTTATTTGTACTGTTGATTTTGGAAGATACTAATGTTGATGATACTAATGTTGATGATACTTATGTTGTTAATTACTACAACATTTTTTACTCAAAGCAGTAATATAATTGAATAAAATTAAAATATATTTGTAACCAGGTCACCTATCTGCACCTTACTTGTTCAAACAGTGAGACCAATGATCTGTTTCACGATATCTTACAAAGATCCACACACCATTTCATTACCTTACCATTTTCCAGATCATGCCAATGTTTTCATGTATATGTCAGGACTGTTGTTAATTGTAAAGCAGAACATAGTGTTTGATGGCCAAACTCCAACATTATTACGCAATATAAAAATTACTATAAACACCTCAGACTAACATTGTTTCAGTAAACTTCAGATCACATATAAACTAACAATCCACATTTAGGCAATTTCGATGCCTTAATATCATCGTATACTATGTGTTTTGAACATGCTTGTCATTAATGTATTTCATTTTTCAATTTCAATGCAAAGTTGTTCAGCCCCCTGTCTTTTCAGGCAATATATTTCACATCTCATCTCAGCTAGATTGATGCTTTTTCGTTCTATGCAGTGTATATGTCTGATAATAATACAAAGTATTTCTTCTTTCAGCCTTTTCAGGAAATTCATTTCAACTTTCATCTTTGACAGTATTACAATTCAGCTTCCAGCTTTTCTAACAATGTATTTTAGCTCTTCACTTGACAATTTTCCAGATTTTTCAGCAGTGCAGTGCAGTGCAATGCATTTGAGCTTTAAGAGTTGTCGTACTATTTGTTTCATATTTCTGCATTTGTAAGTCATTATCAGTTAGAAAATCTACTCAAACCTTACAATGTTCTACATCTTTTGTCATTATTCAACTTTTAAAGCCAACAGTTCAGTTTAGCATAAGCTTTTAACTTTTTAATGAAATTCATACTTATTAAAACGATTTCCAGTTTTTCAACTATTCTCACTTCTTCAACTTCTTCTTATAGATTTAAGCTATTCATCCAGTTTAGTTTTAGCTATTCAGCATTCCCACGCATTTTCCGCAGGAAATGCATTTTCTAGTTTATTCTTCTGCTTATTCCGTACGTTTTTTGGCTCTCGGTAACTTCTGCATACTTTCAGCTATTAAAACCATTCAACTTTTAAAATGTTCAGCTCTTTCAGCTAATGATGGGACTTCTTCAACTTTTTTTCTACTATTTATACTTTTTAAAATATTCAGCTTTTTATGACTTTTTTTTTTACATTGAAGTCAATGAGAGCATGCTTCAAATCCTTCAAATCTTCTTCTGCTCCCAAAATTTTCAGCTCCTTCATACTTTCACCTACAGACGCCAAACAAACTTTAAAATGTTCACAAAATATTCAGCTATCAGGCTATATCTTTTAAGTTTGATATGTTTTACAGTTTTTGTGAAAAAGCTGTTTAAGTTTAGTGATCATTTCAGGATTTTTCTGTGTTTCTAGTGAGTGTGTATTGCGTGTCCTAGAGTGGATGATGTCATCGCCAGAGCACAGAACGTTCAAAAAAATATCTTTGTCCCCTCTCTATAAATTGCTCTCACGCCCACAATATCTACTTGTCATACACAATTTATACATCAAAACGTAGGTATTTTTGTCTAGTTTCAGCCAATGTGCTCAGTTATGCGATATGCCTTATACTTTGGCTCGATGAGCTTCCAAATGACAAGAGTTCCACATCTGCCTCCATCCACTGCCCTGTTTAACATGTCTCCACATTTCTGAGCGAAACGCAGAGCGAACCACTTTTTTAAATCGCTGATATGCCCACATTTTTAAGTTTATCAACATAAATTTTACATGAATACGTTCACAAAGGTCTTGTGGTGGTCACGATTACATCATTTCACCGATAGCCCTTATCATTTTAGCAGTCTGAGGCTTTATTTGAGAGCTTGCTCTGTGTCTTTGAATAGCTCCAGTGGGGCACAGCTGACAGTTTCAGCAGGTGACACGGTCGTTAACCTGATTAAAGATCAAAGAGATCTCATCACAGACTTCAAAGGGTGTTTTCACATGGTCACAGGTCATTGGTAGCCATGACAACCCTTTCACAGACAGTCAACTTGAATACTACAGGCAGTAATATGAACATTAGTCTACATCTTTAGTGTTCCACTTCTGTCTGACTGTCTCTGTCTCTCTGTCTCTCTTTTTTTTAATTGTATTCCCTCTTCCGTACGTTTTTTGGCTCTCTGTAACTTCTGCATACGTTGAGCTATTAAAACCATTCAACTTTTAAAATGTTCAGCTCTTTCAGCTAATGATGGGACTTCTTCAACTTTTTTTCTATTATTTATACTTTTTAAAATATTAAGCTTTTTAACACTTTTTTTAAACATTGAAGTCAATGAGATCATGCTTCAAATCCTTCAAATTTTCTTCCGCTCCCAACATTTTCAGCCCCTCCATACTTTCACCTACAGTTCTAAATAAAGAACCTACTGTTCTCTCACACTGTCTCTCACTCATTAGCATTAGCTGGTGTGGTGATCAATGATCAAAGACAGGCTTTATAAGTGCTAAAGGAACATTTTCAACTATACAGATGATAGTGTAGTGGATATTGTGTATGTCTTTGGTGTGGGAGATCAAGGTTTGAATCCAGCTGTGATACATCAGTCAATATGTCCCTGATTGAGATGTTATTTCACTTTTTTTCAATTATTCTCACTACTTCAACTTATTCTTACGGATTTAAGCTATTCAAACAGTTTAGCTTTAGCAATTCAGCTATTCATGTTTTATTTTGGCTCTCCTCTCTTTCTCTCCTCTCTTCTCTCCTTCTCTCTGTCCTCTCTTTCCTTTTGTTCAGCCCCATTCTTTTTACCTAATATATTTCACATCTCATATCAGCTAGATTGATGCTTTTTCGTTCTATGCAGTGTCTGATAATAATACAAAGTATTTCTTCTTAGGTAATTCATTTCAACTTTCATCTTTGACAGTATTACAGTTCAGCTTCAAGCTTTTCTAACAATGTATTTTAGCTCTTCACTTGGGTAATGCAGTTCAGCTTCCAACTCTAACAATTTTCCTGATTTTTTTAGCGTGTAGTGCATTTAAGCTTTAAGATTTTTCGTACTATTTGTTTCATATTTCTGCATTTGTGAGTGATTATCAGTTAGAAAATATACTCAGACCTCACAATGTTCTACGTCTTTTGTCATTATTCAACTTTTGAAGCCAACAGTTCAGTTTAGCATAAGCTTTTAACTTTTTAATGAAATTCATACGTATTAAAACGATTTCCACTTTTTCAACTATTCTCACTACTTCAACTTCTTCTTACTGATTTAAACTATTCAACCAGTTTAGCTTTAGCAATTCAGCTATTCAGCATTCCCACGCATTTTCCGCAGGAAATGCATTTTCTAGTGATAAATGATATTTTTACAAATATACCAGAGGGTATAGGAAGATCTCTGTTTGCTGATGATGGGGCCATGTGGAAAAGAGGGAGAAATGTGGGGCATGTAGTCAACAAATACAGGAAGGAGTTGGACAGGTGGAGGAATGGGGCATTAAATGGGGATTTAAGTTCTCAGTGGAGAAAACAAAGTTCATGCTTTTTACAAAAAAGAGAATTAGAGAAGATAATGAGGTTAAATT
The DNA here is from genome assembly GCF_008315115.2 of Sander lucioperca. NCBI lineage: Eukaryota > Metazoa > Chordata > Actinopteri > Perciformes > Percidae > Sander > Sander lucioperca. The sequence goes on from NC_050176.1 coordinate 22,433,212, forward strand.
GTATGGAAGTAAACTTGAGAGAGTAGATAGTTTCCGTTTTTTGGGAATATATTTTGACCTTGAATTAACATGGAGAGAACATGTGAGACAGGTGGAAAATAAATGTAAAAAAGTGATCAATGTCATGAGATGTCTTGCAGGGGGGAGCTGACTTTGAAGCAATGAGATATATATATATATATATGTAGCTCTAATTAGGTCAAGGCTGGACTATGCAAGTGTAGTATATAGGTCAGCTGCCAAATCTGTGCTTGCGGGCCTGGAAAGGATTCAGGCTCTGGCTTTGAGTGTGTGTCTGGGGGCAGTTAGAACATCACCAGTGTGCACCTTGCAAGTTGAGGCAGGAGAAATGCCATTAGAGCTCGGTCAACGTCAACTGAGAGCAAATTACTGGATAAATTTGAGGGGACATGAAGAGGCTCATCCAGCAAAAAGTGTACTACAGAACTGCTGAGAGAGAGAGAGAGAGAGAGAGAGAGAGAGAGAGAGAGAGAGAGAGAGAGAGAGACACAGAGAGAGAGAGACAGAGAGAGAGAGAGAGAGAGAGAGAGAGAGAGAGAGAGAGAGCACAGAAATTGAGCTTTGGTTGGGTGGGGCATGCAGTGGCAAGAGACAGTTTGCTCAAACTGTAATATGGCCTGTGGTGCCTGTGTGGATGATAGAGGATATGATAGTGGATGTGGAATTAATTAAAATCAAAGCGAGGTAAGAGAGTAGATCTGGTGAGTGAATTTTATGAATATGAAGAAATGAAATATAAGGAATATATGCAAATCTTCACAGATCGATCAAAGGATCCAGAAACAGGAAACACTGGATCTGCTATTGTAGTCCCGAGTTACAGAGGGGAAGTTTGTAGAAGAACATCATATTTGTTAAGTGATTTACAGTGGAGCTATATGCTATATTGATGGCTCTGGAATGGATGGGAGAATATAGACCAAAGAAGGCCCTAGTCTGTAGGGACTCTCTATCTGCCCTGTACAGTCTAAGATCAGGAACATCTAGTCGACAGATTTACTCTCTGAAATCATGACAGCACATGCAGGAATAAGAAGACAAGGTATTAATATTGTATGTATGTGGGTTCCTGCTCACATAGGCTGTTTGGGTTATGAGAGGGTGGACAAGCTAGCCAAGCAAGCAGTGAGGAGGGGAAACATAGACACAGTTATCATATTATCAGAACAAAGCAAAATGAAAGGGAAGCCATTTATTGTGTATAACATCCAAAATAGTGTTGGTAATGTAAGGAGAGGAGGAGGAAATAGGAAAGAGGAGACAGTCATCACCACACTGAGAATTGGGCATACTTATTTAAATATTACGCTTTTCATCATGGGGAAACATCCAACAGGATTGTGTAATAGGGTTGTGACAGTGGTGGTGGACTGGTAGCTGGAGAGGTGCCAGTTCACCTCCTGGGCACTGCCAAGGTGCTCTTGAGCAAGGCCAAACCCCCAACTGCTCGGGGCGCCTTCCAGCTCATCTGACATCTCTCCATTAGTGCATATGTACCTGCATATACATGCACTAATGGACCTCAGTAACTATACTGAGCATGTGTGTGTAATTCAGGCCTGGTGTAATGTGTGTAATAACAAAAGAGTGAAAACAATGTAATTTCCCCTTGCGGGATATATGTTAGAGAGAAAGATGATGATGGAGGGAATGAGAAGAGGAGGATTGAGGGGAACTGGATTGGGAAACATACTGGAATGTGGATCTGGCAACTGTAGGTGAACTGTGACACCAGGAGTTGGCGGTAGTGCAACGCAATGGATGCAAACCGCCGTTAAAATACACAGAAGAAAAAGAAGAAGATGACGTAGTAGGTTACAGGTCTGCTCGGTGCTCTCAGCGACAACAAGCGTCAACCACAGTCTATGGTGTCAACTCGGAACATCTCTGGGCCATAGACTACAGTCTATGTGCTACAAGGGTTAGCTAGAAGAATGAAGGGAACCTAAATAGTTTCGTGCGTTGGTGCTGGTTAGTTGACAAAAGTATAACAAAAGTAATGGCGGTCGCAGCTGTTTGTGTATAGAAACTGCTTTGGTTTTTAAATTATTTTGCTGCGTACTGAGATAAGGAACCCCCGGATGAAGTAGCGTTCACAGGTGAAACTCTTGCTAGCATTAACGTTAGCATGGTTGTTAGCGCGCTACCTGTCAAAACAGCTGTCAACGTGATGTTTGCTCACATTTACTGTTTTCAGCCAGTTTTAAACAGTTGGGGGATTTTACAGGAAAAAGAAGTGACCTTATAAAACGCTCAGTCTAATTGTGGGTGAAAACTTAAAGCAGTCTGATGAAACATTTGTTACACTAACGTGTTGTTTTGGTAACCATCTGATTAGCTAGCAGCATGCGATTGTGAAAAGTTCAGCTAACGCTAGCTAGTTTAGGATTTGGTTATGAGACGTATTTAACTTGTGTAACCTGAGATAAATAACACACAGACAGAGACACGGTTGTCAATGTCTGTTTTAACCTCAAAGGTTTAACGTTAGCTGTGTCATGTTTACAGGACAACTGTTTGGTGGAGAGGCTAGGCTATCGTTATGTTTTGGGTACCCACATATTTAACTAAAAACACAACCAGCAGATTGTGTTTCAACATGTCTTGGATCACTGGGTCAGTTGTTTGTTTGTGGTCATATAACTTCAGTAGATCCTTAGAAAAAAATCTTAGGTGGTAAAATAGGAAAGACTAAATTGTCCTTGATCAGCATGATACAATAATAAGATACAAGAAATGCTACATTCCTGATTGGTTACGTGTTAATGAGCCTGTGGTTGAATGAAACAGACTGTTTGACTTTACAATCTCTGTTTCAGGATGGCAGGAGTGTTCGACATAGACTTGGAGACTGAGGACATCAGTGATACAGAGGTCTGTATCCCCCAGTCATGATCAGTTACCTGAAATACACAGGTCATAGGTTGTTTCTGCTTTAGAAATTTTTTTGACTGCATAATACTTGTCTCTGTGCACAATGTACACATGTTAATAAAAGTCAAGCTTGGGTACGTTGCCACAAACACATTAGTCCTACGTGAAATACATCCCTGTGTTTTAAGGAACATTTGGCTACGGTCTACAAAAATGTAAGATATTTTGCTGAGTTAAATCCAGCTCTGTGTCATAACAGTGTGGGCAATTTGTGTAGGGAGGGAAGCCAAACACAGTTTATCTAAACACAGTGTCCACTCAAAGATGACACAGAGCTGCATTATAACCCTTAACGAGTATCCCTTTATGAACGAAATGGACTTACTTTTCTAACATTGTTCAAACTCATTATCTTGCGGTTTCCCATCTGTAGGATGATGTCTGTGACTTCACTGTGACAGAACCAGAGAAGTAAGTTTATATTTAAATATAAATCTAAAAAAAATGGATACTGATATAGTACAAATGTTTTTATAACCAATACTGCTACTTTTCTGTGTCATGCTATCCCAGTGTGCAAACAGAGGAGGTGGAGTTGACCAGTGAAAGTGTCAACAGAGACAGTGAGAGAGTTGGACCTGACTGTTTTGAGCTTCTTACTGTGCTGGGAAAAGGAGCCTATGGCAAGGTGAGTGTGATTGAGCACCGTGGTGTGCACACTGGTGTACACATTTGACACCTTTTTTAAGGTGACATCTTTATTCATAACTACTCTTACTACTAAAAGTAATTCCAAAACAGTCATTCAATCATTGTTTCATTCACAATTGTTTCAACACTACATAAAATATCTCTTTCAGCACAGTCGTAATCTTAGTTACTTTTTATGGTAAATAGCGCCTTTCTAGTTTTCCAACCACTCAAAGTGACATGCTACATACAACCACTGATGGTAAAGGCTGCCATGCAAGGTGCCAATCTGCTCATCATGATTTAATAATTGAATCATTAACATGCACATCGATGGCACAGCCTTTGGGAGCAACTTGAGGTTCAGCATCTTGCCCATGGACACTTCAACATGCAGACTAGTAGCCTGACAAGCCAGACCCACATCCAGATGTTGGGTCTGGGAACTCACCATTAACAGGGCTCAATCCGAGGGGCGGGATAAACGGTTGTCTTTTAAATTCCCTCTGCACGCAATAGGATAGCGCTACAACCAGGCAGAGCAACAAAGAAGGTATCTGGTTGGCAAAACTCTGAACACATCTTTCTTTTTTAAGAATGACTTCAGTGCCGTTCTTTGTTCTTTTCTCAAAGAAAAGCTTAACTCCAAGTCTTCCAGAGTCGCAAAGCCGTTTTCGTGCTAGGGTGGTCTAGATTTCTAGGCTAGCAGACTAGATGAGCCGGGATCAAACCGCAGATCTTCTAATTTGTGTACTGTTTCCATTTTTTACTTTAACTTGCCGTACCGTACCATTACTGCACTGCATGATTACATGTAATAAATGAAATTAATTGATTGATTTGATATTCATATTAAAACTAGAAACCATCTTGTGATGGGATGGGACGCCAAGTCGTGCCAGTGTCGTAAAGTGTGGGGAGGCCAATGGCCCCTTCTTTACTTCCTTCCCCCTACTTCTGGCTCCCTTGCTCAGATCCCGCCCATTTTCAAACTCTGTAAAGTAAAGTTTTGTGACTGCATCTTGCACAATTATCGGGTCATGGGGTGTAAAGTGGGAGGGCCAAGGCCCTTTCCCAACTTTCTACTCCCCTGCTAAAGTTGTTTGACTGCATGTTGCACGTTTGTGATCCTATTGCGGCAACAAACAGTCTCAAAGTATTCAAATCCACTTCTGCGGTAGTTCCCACTACTCTAGCTGTCTGCCAGGATCACACACACACACACACACACACACACACACACACACACACACACACACACCCGTTGCTGTCACGCCTGGTAACAAAATGTCTTTTTTCAGGTTTTCCAGGTGAGGAAGGTTCAGGGTGCTCAGATGGGCAACATATTTGCCATGAAGGTCCTGAAAAAGGTACTTTGTCTCAGTCCACAGTTCCCTCCTTAGACACAAAATGTAGGATAAACAGAACATGAAGTTGCTCTCTTTCCATGTTTTCTTCATGCTTTTCTCTGCACACCATGCTTTATCTGCCTCTCATTCTCTTCCCTTCCTTCTATTTGTCCTCCTTTCTTTACTGGTCCTGCTCTTTATATTTCCCGTCCTTTGCCTTTTTCAATGCTGTACTGTGCTCACTAGTCTTGTTCATTTGTCTTTAGGCAAAGATAGTGTGTAATGCTAAAGACACGGCCCATACACGAGCAGAGCGGGAGATCCTGGAGACGGTGAGACACCCATTCATCGTGGATCTGCTCTACGCCTTCCAGACTGGGGGGAAACTCTACCTCATACTGGAGTGTCTGAGTGGTAAGACAGAGGCACTGGGAGAGTAGCCTGGCTCCGCCCTCCTACGTACTTCCGCTCAATTTTCATTTCCCTTCAGTACTCCGTCTGGGTTTGCGGTATATTCTTAGGTTTTCTCCGGTCAAATATTTGTATATACCTTCATTTTTAGCATTTATAGCCATACGGTTGTTTGAAGGTATAGAAAGGGAAGAGGTGGAGGGAGAAAAAGAGGAATGATGGATTGGAAGAAGATTCTCTAATTCCACTAACCCATCTGTACTGTTGTTTATCACCAGGAGGGGAGCTGTTCATGCAGCTGGAGAAGGAAGGCATCTTCATGGAGGACACTGCTTGGTAAGTACACATACCCCTGGGTAAATGCTTGCACACAATCTGGGAAACCAGCAAATGCTGCAAATTAGCGTTTTTTTAATTAATTAATTAATTAATAATTAATTTTATTTAGCTGATTTCAATCCAGCTCTGTGCCATAACAGTGTGAGCAGTGTGTTTAGATGAACAATGTGTGCCTTCCCTTTGTGGGACCAGTGCACGCAGCTCGGAGCCGCAATGTCTGCTGAATCCAGCAGATCTCAGCAGACCTCCATGACACGTTTTGCGTCATCCGGTAGATTTCACAAACCTGACCCAGAGCTGGTTTGTTTGTTTGTTTGTTTGTTTATTTATTGATTTGCACACATTCATAAAAAAACAAACAAAACAAAAAAACAACATAAATCACAACTTATGTCTTTCACATAGAAAGAGTGTGTGCTGGAGAGGTCAGAAACCCGTGGGGGGCTTATAGTGTAACCTCACCACGTCACTAGAACGTAATTTACAATAAAAAATAGGACTATAAATAATAATAAACTCAATATGGTGATAATAGAATAACAAAAATAATTGCAGAGTTACAGGCTTAAACTCAATTTGGTGAAAATAACAAAATGATGACAATAAAGGAATGAAATAGCAAGACTTATGATTACAGAAAAAGGCAGGAGATTTGGATAATAAAAGCTGAAGAAGAGTTCAAAAAGCTGGTAAATCATTTCAATAGTTGCCAGTCAGGAAGCTAGATATCCACTGAATACAATTTTTCTTTTAGTTTTTTTTGTATACAGGTAGGGAGGATGAGCTGCATGTCAGGTGTAGGTATTTGTTCCTTTGTAAAACACCTCTGTATTTTATCTAGTGCTGCCCTGTACCTTCCTCCTCCTCGTACCACCAGAGTGGTACGAGGAGGAGGAAGGTACAGCACGCTTGTTTGTCTCGTTGACATACAAACCCCAATTCCAATGAAGTTGGGACGTTGTGTAAAACGTAAATAAAAACAATACAATGATTTGCAAATCATTTTCAACCTATATTCAATTGAGTACACTACAAAGACAAGATATTTAATGTTCTAACTGATAAACTTTATTGTTTGTTTGCAAACATTCACTCATTTTGAATTTGATGCCTGCAACACGTTCCAAAACAGACTGGGAAAGTTGAGGAATGCTAAAAAAACACCTGTTTGGAACATTCCACAGGTGAACAGGTTAATTGGTCATGATTGGGTAAAAAAGGAGCATCCCCAAAAGGCTCAGTCGTTCACTAGCAAGAATGGGGCGAGGTTCACCACTTTGTGAACAACTGCGTGAGAAAATAGTCCAACAGTTTAAGAACGTTTCTCAACGTACAATTGCAAAGAATTTAGGGATTTCATCATCTACAGTCCATAATATCATCAAAAGATTCAGAAAAACGGGAGAAATCTCTGCACGTAAACAACAAGGCTGAAAACCAACATTGAACGCCCGTGACTTTGGATCCCTCAGGCGGCACTGCATTAAAAACCAACATCGTTATCTAAAGGATATTACCACGTGGGCTCAGGAACACTTCGGAAGTTAACACAGTTCGTCGCTACATCTACAAGTGCGAGTTAAAACTTTACCATGCAAAGCGAAAGCCATATATCAACACCCAGAAGTTAGCATGCCATGTTAGTGCCCATGGCATGGGTAACTTGCACATCTGTGAAGGCACCATTAATGCTGAAAGGTACATACAGGTTTTGGAGCAACATATGCTGCCATCCAAGCAAGGTCTTTTTCAGGGACGTCCCTGCTAATTTCAGTTGCAGTTACAATGCTAAGCCACATTCTGCATGTGTTACAACAGCGTGGCTTCGTAGTAAAAGAGTGCGGGTACTAGACTGGCCTGCCTGCAGTCCAGACCTGTCTCCGATTGAAAATGTGTGGCGCATTATAAAGCGCAAAATACGACAACGGAGACCCCAGACTTTTGAGTAACTGAAGTCGTACATCAAGCGAGAATGGAAAAGAATTCCACCTACAAAGTACAAAACCACTACAAAACGCTTATTGATTTTTGTTAAAAGAAAAGGTGATGTAACAGTGGTAAACATGCCCCTGTCCCAGCTTTTTTGGAATGTGTTGCAGGCATTAAATTCAAAATGAGTGAATGTTTGCAAAAAAACAATAAAGTTTATCAGTTAGAACATTAAATATCTTGTCTTTGTAGTGTACTCAATTGAATATAGGTTGAAAAGGATTTGCAAATGATTGTATTCTGTTTTTATTTACGTTTTATACAACGTCCCAACTTCATTGGAATTGGGGTTTGTAGAATGAATATTTGCGCTATTATGGAAATATTGTTGGAAATGGTCTGGTATAGTGTGGCCCTGATATTGATTGAAATCTGCAAAGTATCCCTTGAAGCAAGATAATGATACATTGTTTCATGCCTAGTTAGTCCTACTTTAGCAGTTTAGGCCACCTCTCTCAAATCATTAACGTAAATCATTTATGTCTGTGTTTAGTTTCTATCTAGGAGAAATCACTTTGGCTCTAGGTCACCTCCACTCCAACGGGATTATTTACCGGGACCTCAAACCTGAAAACATCATGCTTAATCACCAAGGTAATGTTCAATTTAATTCAATTCAAACAACTTTATTTTATCCCTAAAGGGCAATTCAATTTTGCCGTCAACCAGTCACATAAAATACAAACGGAGCGGAATAAACACCATCGCAATCATTCAATCAACCAACACGTCAGTAGCAGCAGGTCAGCAAATAGGTAACGCAGGCATGAGCAGCAAAGCACACACAGGTTGCCAAATCAAAGCTAAATTAAATAAATATACGACCATAATCCACCGTAAGTGAAGTAATAAATACATAAATCAAAGCTTTATGCTTCCCCAGAATTACAAGCCCTGGATGTTACAGGTTGCTGCCATCAGCAGCATTTTAGAGCCTAATGGCAACAGGAATGAAGGAATTCAAGTATCTGTTGGTTTTACATGGGGGAGCAAGATAGCGCCGCCCTGATGACATTAAAGAGAAGCTACAATAAAGAACATGGCCAGAATTACCCATGATTCTCTTAGCTTTCTGGACTACCTCTTCCAGAGGGGGCTCAGGTCTGCTAACGGAAGTCCAGTGATCTTAGAGCAGATCTTTACAATGTTAATGAGGCTATTGCTGCTTTTCACAGGCAACCCATGAAACCAGCAAACCAATGAAAAAGTTAAAAGACTTCCAATAAAGGAATGATAAAAGCTACGTAAAATGTTCTCAGACACATTAAAATAGTTCAGCTTCCACATCAAGTGAATTCTTTGTTGTCCTCGGTTGACAATTGACTGTATTTTTATCAAATTTAAGATTAGAGTCTAATATGGTTCCCAGGTATTTATATGAGTCAACGATTTTAACATTTCCACCATGGATGATGCTGGCATGAGGCTCGAGACAATTCCTCCTAAAATCAATAATGAACTATTTAGTTTTTGTAACACTGAGGTCCAGGTAGTTGTCATCACACCATTGAACAAATGCTGATAAGGTGCAGCAATGCCCTGATTCTGCCCCCTGAAGAAGACTAGGGTTGGGTATTGTTATTGTGCCTAAACGGTGCCTGAACCGATATTTTTTAAGAAAGAGAAAAAAAAAAGGAGGGTACTAAACAACAGTCAACGACATTAAAGAACGGCTTGTTTATTGCTAAGGCCATATGGTTAAAATGAAATGATTTAATAATATAGTAATAACAATAACTTATAACAATAACGTATTTCACTAGTAAATTGCTGTTGAATGACAAAAACAACCACCAGATGGGAAAAGGGTATTTTACAATAACTTTGAATGCACCGTGAGGCTACCAGTTTCAAGTGAACTGTGTTGATTTTCCAACAACGGCAGCTGTCACACTTTACACCGTTTAGCTGTCAGCATTTTAACCCTGTTTAATCTAGCTGCTAGCTAACGGTAGGCTAATGTTAGCTGCTGTTGAGTGTAGTGTTAACTAGCGTGACATGCGGCGATGTTTCTGTTGCCTGTAACGTCCGCTTCGGAGCATCAGAGAGCATCGCAGGCACCGAAATAAGGCACCGAAATCCGCGTTACTATTCGGTCCGGTAGATACCAATCGTTAAGGCACCGGTGCCGTATTAGCACCGGGTCTCGGTACCCAACCCTAAAGAAGACACAGTAGGACAGTGTCATCAGAAATGTTCACATGGTAGCTGGCCTCTTCAGAAGTCCTACAACTGTCTGTGTACATCATGAAAAGCAAGGGGGGAAAGTACACATCCCTGAGGTGAGCCTGTATTGGAGGTGATAATGTTTGACCTGGGACCATTCACAAGAACTTGCTGAACTCTGTCTGTTAAAATGTTTAAAAACAACAATAAGATCTGATCAGGTAAGTTGAAATAAGAGGCAAGTCGCTCAATTAAAATATGAGGCTGCATCTTATTTAAAAGCTGAAGAAAAATCAGCAAATCAAATTCTGGCATGGGATTTGGGTTTTTCAAGGTGCTTATATACTCTGTCTAAAATGAATACTGTAATGGAGTTTGCCATCAATGAGGGAGACAAAAATGTAGTGATGTTACCCATGAACCTCCTGCTTCGAGGCATGTATCGAAGAAATGAACCAATTTGGAATGAAGCTTTGTATCGGAGCTTGATTGGTTTTGTGATTATCACGTGACCAGTGACGTCTGAAACTTGGTTTCACACACACCCACGTGACTGCTTCGAAGTTGAATTCAAAGCTTTAAAGTTACTATCAGAAGCATGGTTCATACAGCAGCAGCAGTGTGATCATGCCATATGAAATGTATAGCTGTGTGTATGTGAGGTGTGCATCTGTGTGAGTTCGAGTGAATGTGTTTATTTACTACACTTTTACTGCTGCTAACTGGTTTCTGGACATTTTATTGTATTCACTGTATAAATTTGACTCCTTTGTTATTTTAACTGTTAACAGCCCTTCTAGGGACAGGTTTTGCGAATTAGCCATGGCTATAAACACTGTGATACAGGCATCGGATTGTTCTTTATGTAATAATCTATGTTTTTTGGAATCTGTCCCTATTCAAATAAACAACAAATAAATAATAAATAAATAAATAAATAAAATAAAGTTGAGCGGTACTGGGTGCGCCTTTGTGGGTTGTTGCAGTAGAAGAGTCAACAGAGTCAGGAAAGTTAGTTAATAGAGAGATTATTATAGCGATTATTATAGCCAGTAGAGTTTTTATAGTAGAGAGTTTATTGCAAGTAAGTTTATAGCGAGTAGAGAGTTGCTCTAGGCTACGTACTCAATATAATCACAGAAATGTGTGTGCAATGTGTTCTTCATTCATTTCCCTCCCAAATTGATGTATTTGTTTACAAACACAAGACAAGTTCACAACCAAAATCCTAACTTTATTGTTTGTGGAGAAGGCAATTACATTTTTATTTATGCAAGGTCCCAAATAGGCTTAGTTATTTGTCATTATTTATTTATCCATGAATTCATACTCAAAATGTATTCATCTTCGACTCAAAGACATTCATGGATAATATCTGTAAAACAGTTTGTGACACAATGCTATCCTTAACTTCACCACCAGATGTCCTCGTAGAGTTCTGAAGCTTCGAGTATTGAACCTTTTTTCGATACAATTGGATTGAAAGCTTCACTGGTTCAGAAAGCTTCAGTTCGCCATCACTACAAAAATGTTTTCAAAATTTTCTAAATATTTTTCATCACAAGAGATGGAACAGGTATTATAGTAGATGTTTTCCATATCGTTGGTATCTGACCACAGTCTGCACACATCTGGAAAAGTGTTGTGAACACCCCACTGAGCTGGTCAGTACAGTACTTCAGGGTGCGTCCACAGATAAAGTCAGGGCCAGCAGCTTTGCGAGTATTCACCTTCTTGAATAACTTTCCTGGGCTATCACAAAGTCATTGAGAGGTACCAGAGACGCTCGCAGCTTGGAAATATCTTCAAAATCTGTCCTTTCAAAACGAAAAAAAAAAGAATTAAAGATATTAGCCAAGTCAGCGCTGTCCGCAACGTTTATATTGACCATGACGAATGTGATTGGCTTAAAGAAATGCCAATAGACCAGAGCACATTTTTCTCCCATCCCAGAATGCTATGTGGACTAGCCAGACCCTCCTCCGCTCCGCAGCGTGTGGAGGGTCTGGCAAAGCGAGACTAAGTGGGGGGCTCGTGGAACGAACAGCTCCGTGAGCAAGAATTGGAAATTCTCACCGCTCCACTCGGCTCACATGCACTAGTTGGGGGTGCTGACATTTTTGGCTATTATAATTAGTGGTAGACGCATAGACCCGCGTAAGTAAAGCCGTAACGTCTCAATCGCCCCCTGGTGGCTGGCTGCAGTATTGGTCATAAATCCCGCCCCCTCCATGGTAGCGGATAGGACATGGGCCAAACAAAAAAAGTCAAAGTACACGGTTTCGATCATTTAAGGTAGTTCTTATCATACTGATGTTTGTTCACGTGTTGTTTTTTTTTTTTTTTTTTTTTTTTATTAGTTATTTGATGCTATAGAAACGGGGTGAAACGTCAGGATTGACACACTTAACTTATATTTGTATTTGTATTTCTGATTGGGCGGGCCAGCTGTCAATATGGGTTATTACCCAGTGGTCTCAATGTTTTATTGTTTTATTTCATGTGAATACTAGTTTACTAGAGGAGTAACTTAGTATTTGAAGTAATGCAGGAAGTGTGCATTTAGTTTCCATACTTACTATGTTAGTGAGTAAATCTACTGAAATGGCCACCACACCATAACAGAGGAGTGTGATGTTTAAGATGAGAAAGCAGAGGTTAAGTCATGTATGTCATGATTGTAAAAAACAATGGCTATCTGTATATCTTTACCAAGCGCAAACCAGTACAGAAGGCATCAATAAATTGTTGGGGAGGGTCATGCTTTTTTTCCATATCATTTTGGATGGTCATAGAAAAATGTACTACTGGTGAAGGGAGGGTCAGGTCTATTATGATTAAAGATCCCAAAACTCCTCCGGTGGCCCCTGAAATAAATAACAAACAGTCCCTAAATAAAATGACCTTGTAGCTGAATTTATGTTGGAATCATAATTGATTTGAAGTTTGTGTATTTAAAAAATAAGTAAAACACGCTCCTAAGTGTTTCCATATAGGAATATATCTAGATTTATTAAAATTAAAATATAGCTCTTAAAATCTTTAAATTAACTCTGCAGCTTTGACATTTTTTTTTCCAGGATTCTTTTTTACTCTAAAGTGTGACCTTGTATTTTGATCTCATCACTCTTTAAAATACTTTTGAATATTTCAATTTGATGAACCATGACCCTGAAATGCGCTAATGATCCTGTTCCCCTTTGCGTCGTTGAGGAAAAAAACAATTCTGTGATAGTTATGTTTTTTTTCTCTTTATGAAGGACACATCAAGCTAACTGACTTTGGCCTCTGTAAGGAATCGATTCATGATGGATCTGTTACACACACCTTCTGTGGCACCATAGAGTACATGTGGGTAACACACACACACACACACACACACACACACACACACACGTGTATAGGATACACGATATTGTAACATAATGTATACACTCTGTAACAATAATGCTAAGTTTTATAATTCAATTTCTAATACATAAGTTTAGAAATTGCAGTTTTAATCAATGTTTTTTGAATGCCCCGATCACACACAGATTGTTTTACCCTGTTAACTAACTTACTTTCTGTACTCTGTGTGTGTGTGTGTGTGTGTGTGTGTGTGTGTGTGTGTGTGTGTGTGTGTGTGTGTCCTTTCTCTGTGTATCTTTTTCTGTACCAGGGCCCCAGAGATCCTGACCAGGTCAGGTCACAACAGATCAGTAGACTGGTGGAGCCTCGGGGCCCTGATGTACGATATGATGACCGGATCAGTAAGTTAGAACTGTGAGAAAGAATAGTAATTAATTATGAGGAATCTGTGTCTGGAGATGGCGATGCACTGTAATACTGTAGTTTAAGTTTTTGGCTTTTAAAGTGATATTTGTGAAATAAGAACTTGGTGGAATTCTCCCAGCAGACCCATGCCCATAACGCCTCTAAAGGGAGGCAGACGTACTGGGTGCCCACATCACCCCAGTCTGCTTCTCTTTATTGTGAAGGAGTAGCTGGTGGAGCTTGAGGTCTTCACCCCTCAGGGCCTCTTTACAGGCGCCGTTCCCGACCTGTCGCGCGTCATTGTGATGTCAAAATGACGTAGATCTCGCTGGCACACCAGGATTTTGAGTGTGCGTCCAGAGGTCGTGCACCACTCTATTTTTTTCAGCGGCGCACGACAACGTGGAAACAGGAAGCATGGACGAGTTTGAGGGCAACGTGATGCCAGGACTCTCAGAGTGACTGCTAGTCTCTCTTGTAAACTTACTGGGTTACTGCCAGTTCTGCCGTTGTTTACCTTTTTCTTCTTCCTCTAGTCCGTAGAAAGAGCAGCGTTTGTAGCCTTTCCTCATTAGCGCCACCTCTGTTCAGGAGAAGACTGCAATTAGTGTCGTGACCACCACGCTCAATGGTGTTTTAAGCCCCCAACGTCTCCTTCCAGGCAGCGCTGCGACCGTTGACTTTAAGGCACCTAACCCTAACCTTAACCCTAACCCTAACCATTGCCTAATCCTAGTGCCTTCCAGGCAGCGCTGCCTGGAAGGAGGCGTTGGGGCCTTAAAACACAGATAAACGACCACCACGCACGAGTATAAATAGTTACGGCGCTGCTATGATGTCACACTGGTGCGCGACAGGTCAGGAACGGCGAGTATACCGCACGTTTAACCCTATCACACAGAGCGAGAAAGAGGCTAGCTGTAAGAAAACAGAAAGAAAGAACTTCAAAATGATTAATTTAAACTAACACAACTCAAGTACAGAAACTTTAAAAGGGTCAGTACATGTCTGCCAGTGATGGATTCAGACTGTCATATCCAGTCCAGCAAATTCAGAATGCTAATACAAGGGTTTATTTCTTGCATTACACTGTCAGTGGGTACATTTAGCTGTGCCCCAAGCCTAATATTACTGTAAAATGTTAAGTAATGCTTTATTATTGATGCTGTTTATTGCTGCTGTGATTGATTTGTATCCCTAATTACAGATAAGGGAAACCAGTAGTTGTGATCTGCTTTAGTAGCTACTGACTCCCTCCTGTGATTCTCCTCCAGCCTCCATTCACAGCTGGAAACAGGAAGAAGACCATCGATAAGATCTTGAAGTGTAAACTCAATCTGCCCCCATACCTGACCATCGATGCCAGGGACCTTATCAAGAAGGTCTGTAAAACACACACACACACACACACACACACACACACACACACACACACAGACACAAATTAGATACATTTACATCATTTTTTTGTTCTTTTCTCTCAATTCAGGTAATATTGGCAGAGAAACATTTTGTACATTGTTTTATCACTCATAGATAGGGCTGTCACAATCGTACAATCGTTTAGTTGATGATTAGTTGTCTTACAAATAATTGTGATTAACGATTTAATTGTCTATTTCAGTTAACTTTATGCCACACAGCAGTGCTATTGTGTTTGGCATTACAACTAGACCTAAATCCATGTTTTTATTTTCAACAACTGCTCATGGAAATGATGCTATCATTGGCAAACAAGTGTCAGTTAATCTTCACATAGTTTGCTGAAACAATATTTCACCTCTCTCTCTGCTGCACATAGATTTATTTTAAATAGCTTCTAAAAAATTTCAAAAAATGTTGCATAGGCCGACCTAATGTAACGAAAACAAAGTTTAATTAATGTAGAAGGTTTGATTTTATTTTCAAAAGTTAATATGAAATGTGAAAACACAAAGCCTGTGTTAACTGTTTCCTGTACTGTAACCTGCTTCAGCTTCCAGAGCATGGGCGGGAGGCACAGGGGAGACTTTGTTTTGCTTTTAGGGCCAAAGTTACTTCTCACTTGGGGTTACACTGTACATTTACTACTACTGTACAACTTTAATGCTAATGTCGTCTCTGCTCTGAGTGCATCCACTGTCACTCTCTCTCTCTCTTGCTCCTACTACACACTGAGCTACTCCTGAAAGGACTAGGGTTGGGCATCGTTTGGATTTTAACAATTCTGATACTAAGACATACACCCTGATCTTGAGTAACATGATTAACATCTACTTGTATACTCTCCACATTAAAACAGTTCTTGTTTAGAAGAATGAGCATATCATCACATTAGAGATGTTCCATCAGTATCGGCTCCGATACTGCCTAAAACGCTGGTATCGGTATCGGGAAGTACTGGAATTTAAGCACCGATCCAATACCACGTAATAAAGCCCTAAAGAAAATCTACGTTAAAGTAGTTTATTTATGTTCTTTTTCCGTTATAACTGACTGTGAAACATGAATGCCACCGAACTTTCTTTTATTCTGCAGTTTGACAAAGAGTTTAACCTGAGCCAGACTGACAACAAAGATAGAAATCATATCACATCTATACAGTTGTTAAAACATAATAAAATATTTGACACTCTGGTATGGGATCAGTACTCGGTATCGGCCGATACGCAAGTTCAGGTATCAGAATCAGTATCAGGAAGCAAAAAATGTTATTGGACCATCTCTACATCACATATGCTGTAACCTTTCTGTGGCACTCTTCCACTTTCTCCGCTGTCATTTTCTAATTTAGCTAATGTGAATGAAGTTTCATGCTGCAGTTTAACATTAGCAGCAGTAGGTTTGGGATTTTTTCACGTAAAATGAAGCCACACTTTTGAGCACCGCTTTGTGTGCTCCATGGCGGCGCTGGCAACACAACAAAAGCCTGGCAGTACGGTGGCCGGCTGGGCGCTACGGAAAGCAAAACTTGCGAGTGTAAAATTATATTTGGAACCGTTCATTGGATTCCTATCCAAATTTTCCAAACGATTCCAATGGAATCGGTTCTCGATGCCCAACCCTAAAAGGGCCAAAGCTACTCTTATATCACCATGTTGCCATCAAAACATTTTCCTGTGAATTACCTAAAAATAAAGCGCAGACTCCAGTATAACGTACCCCAGAGCTGTCAGTCACACCGCTGCACCTGTAGGGGAGACTCTTCACTATAAATCAAGAGACCCGTTATCGGCACCTTTCTGCCATCATCTTACTTCAAAAGCAACAAATTCAGTCTCATATGAGCTGAAACGGAACAACCTTTCCAGCAGCAGTAAGAGCTAGACAGCCAAGCTCTAGTTTTACATGTTTTTTCCTGACATTGGAACCAGAGACACTTTATTTACCCAGAGGATGAATACGCACCTAATTTACTAATTGGCTTTAAATTTCGTTGATTGTGGAATCCAAGCTCAAATAATCACTAACAGCTGATTATGTAATAATTGCGACCTACCCATTGGCAATATCCAGAGGAGATGGCAATGTGTCCTTTTTTGCTAATGAAAATAACCTTCAAGTTATATTTCTTCTCAGATGAGTGAATTAGTGCAGAATAGAATCATTTCATCTATTTGCATTTATGCATCATTTATCATTGTCTGCCAGGCTTCCGCCCTCCATGAAACCACTCCGGCAGTGTTTGATATGCTGGTTGAAATTTATTTTTATTTTTCATAACCACCATTAATGAGTTTGTCCTTTTTATGGAGCTAAACATGTGCTTGTTGCCATGTTTTGATAATCTATTACAAAACAAAAGCAATATGAAAGCTACGAATTATGAGAATTATGAATTATATTCTGTCAGTGGTGGTATATAATGTAAGTCTGAAAAATCACTACGAGGAATGGGATCCTCTTTGATATTTAATGCAGTGTGGATGTGTGCTGTTTACCAAAATATGAATTTTAGATCAATCAAAACAATAAAAAAATAAAAAAATAAATTAAAAGCCACGTAAAGTTTAGATACACAGAGAAATGTAACTTCATTTGACAGTTAACTATTTATTTCTCTTTAATTTGACATATAGAATATGAATATTAATGATATTAGTTTTGAGTATCACCAATATTCTAGCAAATATTGGATTCATTAACATGAAAAATAAAGTTGATCCATATGAATTAGAATCAGTTACAGTTAGATACTTTCATTGCAATACAGTCAGTGGTGACAGATTCATTAATCTGTCCCTCTCTTTTTTAATTTTGGTATTTTCTTGGTATGATTGCTCATTAGAAACTATGTTATGAAAATAGATTTATTCTGCAAATTCAAACAAGTGAGTGATTATTTTCAAAACGTGGGTGCTATAGCACCCAATCATCAGTCTTTATAGTGACATGCACAACTCTTTTTTTTTTTTTCAGCTGTTGAAGAAGAATCCAGCCCAAAGACTTGGCTCCAGTAAGGTGGATTGTGCTGAAATCCAGGTATCTAACGGCAGTAACTTCTTCACTCACACTCATTCTCCAATAGACCATGTTAGCTTTCTACCTGGTCTTAACATGGGTTCCCTATGACTGGACAAGCTAAAATACACCAGATCCATGTGTAAAGGCACCTAATGGCGCTTATCTACTGCTAGTACCGGCTCTGCTCGGCTCGACTCGGCCGCGGTGCCCCGTCCTCCTTTTTCCATTGCAGATTTAGTACCGCCTCATGCATGAGGCGAGCGTGGCTGGTCGTCATAGCGACGCCGCCAGGAAACTGCCGCGACCTAACGCGACACACACAGAACGTGGAAGGTGTGTTGTTTTTGACTCTCGGCATGTGGCTGTTTGACAGAAGACATATTTAGTTTCATAAGAAGCTGGAGGCAGCAAAAAAACAAACACCGCTGGCTAAACTATTTAAAAATGTTGGGTTTGTTCAGGACACCCCCGTCTGTCACTATAGCAATGATGATGCAGTGATTAGTGACTATTCTCTCCGACCAATCAGTAGTCTGCAGGTTTTCACGTCCCCTTTTGGTATCGCCTCAGCTCGCTTGGAACTAGGGCTGAAACGATTATATCAAATAACTCGAATAATTCTATTACAAAAAATCCTCGAAGCAAAATTCTTTGCCTCGAAGCTTCGTTAAATCACTGTAATTAAGGTTGTACGGCTCACTGTGTTTCCGCACGGAAGAGAGAAAACGACAGAAAGTTTGGGATCATTTTAAGCTGCAAACATGCTACTACATCATCTTTGTAGAAAACATCCAGTCTACTCATCCATTCCACAGAGCAAACCAGACACAAGGTAGCTAACTACCGTCTGCTGCTCTCGTCCACCGTGCTGTTTTACACAACTAGCCTACAGCATGCTACTCTGCTAATAGCCATATTTTTACTAACAAGCTAAAACGAGAGCTGTCGGTTTGTAGTCTAACTGTTTATTAGTTTGCTACTAATCTTTGGAAACTTAGCTGCTGCCAGAGACAAACCGGCTCCTCCCCCCAGCATGGCTACTTAATATGCACGTGAATGACGTCATCATGCCGGTGATGTCTGCATTCTTTATTCTTTCTCCTCACTGTGTATTAGCCTTCTGAAAATGTGTCCCCCAGAACAGTGTAGTTGAATAGCCCTGCTGTAAGCTTTGTACCGTCACATTTACCCTCTGGTTAGTGAACAGCTCTTTTGCATATCCAGTGCAAAGAGCCAGAGGCAAGAAGGGGGTGAAAAATATTAACATTTGGGCCACCAAAAATGTACTTGGAATTTGGCAATAAAAAATGTTGCTTTTTCAATTTTGTATATATACAAAAGACAGGTTTCCTTTTTTTAGTACACAGCAATAATAAATATTCACTATTGCTGTTTGCTAAGTATTTCTTACTAAGTATTCCTTATCCGATTACTCGATTAATCGATGGAATAATCGGTAGAATACTCGATTACTAAAATAATCGATAGCTGCAGCCCTACTTGCAACCTTGACGGAGGCGATACTAAAAAAAGTACCTGTCAGCTAGTACCAGGGACTTTTTATCATAACGGAAAACCTAAAAAGGTGAGTAGAGTCGAGGCGAGTCGAGCTGGTACCATGTAATGGAAAAACACCTTAAGATATATTGAAGATGTTATAAATAACATGCTGCAAATAACAGTTATTTTCATTGTCAATTAATCTGTCTATTATTTTCTCAATTAATGGAATAGTTGTTTAGTCTATAAAATGTCAGAAAATGCTGAAAAATGTGGATCAGTGTTTCCCAAAAAGCCCAATATGACGTCCTCAAATGTCTTGTTCTGTCCACAACTCAAAGATATTCAGTTTACTGTCCCAGAGGAGAGAAGAAAACTAGAACATATTCACATTTAACATGCTGGAATCAGAGAATTTTAACTTTTTCATCATTAAAAAAAAGGACTCAAACCGACTAAAGATTACCAAAATAGTTAGTCAAGTCATTTTATTTAACTAGCACATTTAAACGAACAACAGTTGACCCAAAGTGCTTTACAGGTAGAGCAGGGAAGGCAGAAACAGTATGCCTTAAAGATACATAATCAATTGTGCAAGGTACCATGAGTATAGTTTGGCAAAGGTAGAATTAAATAATGTAACATAGAATAAAACAACAATGGAACAATGTTTCTAAATACAAACGGATAAGAAAAAGTAGAGTTCAGTTCATAGTTCTGAATCTTAAAAGTTAGTTAGAGTTAAAAGCAAGAGAGTAAAAATGCGTCTTCAGATTTGATTTAAAACTAGCAATTGTATTCCATGATTTGATATGGGGTGGGAGGGAATTCCAGAGTTTGGGTTCTACTACAGAGAAGGCTCGGTCCCCTCTGGTTTTTAGGCGTGTCCGGGGGATGACGAGGAGTTGTTGGGTTGTGGACCTGAGTGCCCTGGCGGCAGAGGAAGTGGACCGGAGAGCGGAAATATACGGAGGGGCTTGAGCATAGAGTGCTTTAAAAACAAAAAGTAAAACTTTAAAATGTATTCTGAATTTCACTGGCAACCAGTGAAGCTCAGCTAAAATGGGAGTTATGTGGTCATACTTTTTGGTGCCAGTGAGGAGTCTTGCAGCAGCATTCTGGACTAATTGTAGTTGGCGATTAATATATATAATTAATTATTATATTAGTATATAGTATATATATTATATTATTATATAATTATATTATAATATAGTTAATTAATAGTTGACAACTAATCGATCATTCTTTGCTCTAGTTATTTAAAAACAACCTTCACCAGTGGAGGTTATCATTAAGTATAAAAGCAATGTAGAATTCACATAGATGCACTGGCCTGATATAAATGGCTGTGGAGAAAGACAGACAAGGTGTTGAGTGCCAGTTAAATAACGTACAATATACAGTATTGAAATGACAGTGACATGATTGAAATGATGCCCAATTATAAGCAAAACCAGAGCTTGTAAACAATATAAATATAAATGAGGCCTTTTGTTCCACTGCAGAAACATCCGTTCTTCAAGCATATCAATTGGACTGACCTGCTCAACAAGGCAGTGGAGCCGCCATACAAGCCACGACTGGTAGGTTAACATCAGTTGTCATTTTGTGCCCATTATGTTATCAAATAGGGTCCTTCAACCAGGACCCTATGTCCCTCGTTTCTGTGTGTTAAGTGACTGATGGTCATTGAAATTGGTAAATTGTTAATCACAAAAAAAAGAAATTGGTCCAGTATGAATCAAGACCGCTGCAGTAGGCAGAACAAGCTGCAATGTAAAGTTATTGGCCAAATGCGCACTGTCAATTTATGTCCATAAAACGTGCTGTGGTTATATATGTACAGAGGTTGACCTTTTTGTTAAAGGAAAAGATACTTTTTGTTCATCATGAAACAGAAAAATTGACATTGCAAAACCCACCAGACTCCATTTAAATAAACAGTAATTTTATCATCGTAAAAACACATTGTTCAAAGTGGACCGAAAGTAAATCAAACTATCAAAAGCCGTCTTGGTTCATCTTTCCACTGTTCCAACAATCACCACTCTGGTTTGGTTGAAATAAACCCTTAATTCATCCATTTACATGTGGAGATATGCTGGCTCTATACACGCTAAAAGTACTGATTATTTACATGGAGTCTGGTGGGTTTGGCGACGGTGATTTTCAGATGCTGGTTATTCTGGGTTATTAGAGTCAATTCAGCAAATATTCTCATTCTTTCATTACTTCTTCTCTTCTCAACTACCACCTACTGTACACCTCTTTCATGTTCACAATACATACTTACACACCTAACCTTTTGGCTACCTCTGTTCTCCCATCTGTCTCTGTAGCAGTCGGACGAGGATGTAAGCCAGTTTGACACCAGGTTTACCAGACAGACACCAGTGGACAGTCCAGACGATACCACACTCAGCCACAGTGCAGAGCTTGCCTTTGCTGTGAGATTCTCTTCTTCTTTCTACTGAAAAGCCACAGTCTACTGGAAGCAAATAGTTCATTAATAATTTGTCAATTCCTATTTAGGTGCACTGCAGTCCTCTTTTTTAATGTTGTCTTTAAAAAACACCTCATTTAATGAGAGAGCTAGTAACATGGTAACATGTTCCTTCTGTGATTGACTGTGAAGGAATGATCTTTTTCCATCAGGGTTTCACCTACGTGGCTCCGTCAGTCCTTGAGAGTCTAAAAGAAGGCTTCTCATTCGAGCCCAGAACACGACCTGTACGCCGACACAACAGCAGCCCACGCACACCCATCAGGTAACACACACATCAAGATACATTTTATTTACCTTTGTTACTGTATTTTTTTTATATATCTTCTTTACATCTTATATTTCCTATAATGTCTGTCTTTTTTCTTCATCTATTTCTTTCAGTCCTATGAAATTCTCCCAAGCCGGACCATTTAAGGCCAGCAATGAGGGAGAACCAGACCTTTTCTCTCCCATCTCTCCACCGGCAGCTACAGTTCCTGTGACACTGGAAAACGGTGGTACCAGTCAGCCGATAAAGACGCCTGCAAGGAACAAGAAGCAGAAGGGACATCAGAGATGAGAAGGAAATCTTAAAAGAGACAGCCTACGCTGCAAGACCTTGGTCAGAACGTTTTTCATAGTTTATAGTAAGTGTGAGGCACAGAGCTGAAGTGGTTTTGCTGGTTTTAATGCTTTTTTTGAAGTGGTTTAACTTCGAGGTCCTTGAAAAGCCATAAATCAAAAGTGGAAAGCTCTCCATTTGCGCTTCTTCTTTCTCACAGTCATCTATGAAAACAGATCCAGTAGTAGGCTTACTGTTCAGGACTTCCTGTTTGTCGTACTCTAGAGGTAGATCACTCTACACAGATTCACTTGATCAACATGGGAGTTTTCATGCTTTTACTTCCATTTGTCACTTTATTGTGTAAAGCTTTAATTTACAGCTTCCATATGTCTGCACTTAAAGTTCACACTGTGGCACTAATATATAGGAAACAATGACTTCATATACATATTTCTATAAAAAGCACTGCACAGGGCAACAGAACCAATGATTCTTCTTCACCAACTTTAGTGAGTTTTTCGCGAGGAGTCGAGGTCAGATAAATGATGGATTGATTGGTAGCAGCGTTTCATTTTGTACCTGCATACTGACAGTAAAGGGAAGCTGTGGTACAAAGCTTTTTGGGTTTAATTAGTTCACCAGCTTTTAATTAGTTTGCCAGAGTATGTGTAAATAACGCTGGTTAGTACAGGCTTCTCCAACAAGTTTGAATTGGAGAACTGATGAAGGATCACTTGATTGAAGTCCTGATTCTTTTCCATTACGGTTGAACTGTCAAACCTTCAGCCATCGGGTTATTAAGTAAATCTTGACTGCACAGGATAGAATAGAAACTACTGAATTAAATGCTGCATCGCACACAGATGATTCACGAATGTCACATCTTAAGTGAACATTTCTGTGTGGAAATGTGGTGACAGTCATCAGTGTTTTTCATTTCTCTGAGCCTCTTAACAGAGAATCTTCATGACTTTTGCCAAAGCTTTTAACACATCCTATCCTCATATTGTACAAATGGACCAATCACACTATCTATAATAGAGTGACAGTAAAGAGGGATATACGGTGTTATTTAATTTGGGTAAATAAGGAGGTTGTGATCTGTCATCCTTCATCAAAATGGTTCCTGTATCGTAATCAATCAAAATACCATGTGTAAATACATACCTCCATATAATTGGTACGATCTTGATGACAATACAGTCAAAGCAGGCTGTTAAAGTGGTGCTCTCAGAAAACAAATTATAATATTAAAAACAAGTATTTTTGGGTCACAGAACAAAACTATTTTTACACATGGAATCTAGCTCAGATAAATAAGTGAATTAACGTCCTAGATATTTTCAAGTGTTTGATTGTCATTGCCCTGACTACCTGTAAGGGGTGATGCTGGGTAAGGTCACTGCAGGCATGCGTAGGCAAACACTAATTTAGCACTTAGATGTATCAGAAACGATATGAGGTTCATTATTTTTTTGCCAAAAATCTTTCCGCTTTTTAAGATTTTTCCCCTAAATAAATGACTTCTAGATTATAGAAAATTGAAGCAAATCCTCTCCCATGTCACCATAGCTTGTTACAGGACAATATAAAAAACAGTTGAGCGTACACGAGTCTTAAACACAGGCAGCTTTTCAAGGCAACAGAGACAAACTGATTTTGAGCAGGGATTGTAAGTGCAAATATTATAATTTATTTTAGGTTAAGAAAATATAATACATTCTTGGTTAAACAATCTATGAACTACTGTATACAGCCTTCAATCATTGCCCTCAATCCAGTGATGGATATACAGTTAGAGGTAATGGAGATAGTGGAGATAGCAAGTATTCTTTGGGAGTAAAAAGAGGGCAAAATGGTAAAGTTCTTGCGCTGGAAACAATCAAACAAATGGATGTTATTACAGGGTTTCCCCTAGAAAAGTTGTTAAGGCCAGTCGCAAGCATCTTTTTTGACAACAGCCTGGCCAGAGACAGACTGATGGCACCATTAAGGTAGGG
This sequence comes from Sander lucioperca, assembly GCF_008315115.2. Lineage (NCBI taxonomy): Eukaryota > Metazoa > Chordata > Actinopteri > Perciformes > Percidae > Sander > Sander lucioperca. Next base: position 22,457,803 of record NC_050176.1, read on the forward strand.
CCATATGGTTTCTGTGACAACAGAATCACTTTCTGTCTCCCCCATGAGGAATTCTAAGTAATGACAACAACACTGTCAGCGCGTCCACATGATACAAGCCTTCGCAGTTACTAGTAGCCAAGGAGGACACGGAGGATTAAAAAACATGACTGACTCTTCAGAAGAGGTCATTATCTTCACTCGAGTTTCTGCGCAGGAAAGTCTCCTGACGCCTCAATCTTCTGAACATAGTCATACTGAGAAATCCAGAGAGAGTGGTGTGGAGCTGATAGTCTTAATTAGCTTTGTAGCAACTCATTTGGCAATGGCTGGAATGTAACAGATGTTCATTAATATGAAAAAGTTACACACTAAAACTTTAAATCTAAATAAAAAAAATAAATAAAAAAGTTACCCAATGCTTAGGCGTCAACTGGGCTTGCAATACACTAGGGAGAACCCTGGATTAACATGTCTGAAGAAAGCAATGGGTTTATATTTGTTGACTAAATCATCCATTTGCTTCAACGCTTCAACATGTTGCCTGTCTCTCATGGTCTTAACTGGAGAATGAATAATATATTTGACCAGGTTTTCATGGAGACCCAAAGTGTTTAATATTACATGAATGAAAAATGCATAATGAAATAAAGAATCCTATGAATGTATGCAGACAAAATCCAAATCATGCAATTGTAATAAAATCCAGTAAACTTTGCAGCATTGTTCTAGGGACTGCAGTGTTAGTCGGTCAGCAGTCGGCCGGCACACCACTTTGGTCCTGACTGAAATATTTTGAACAACTTTTGGATGGATTGACATGGCAATGGTTCCCGGAGGATAAACCATAATGATTTCACAATGTCATGCTTCTATATTTTGTCTGTATTTCTTCATATGATTATTTCATAACTTCTTATTTATTTAATACTGAACACTTTGGGTCTTAAAAAATCAAGCTGCCTTTTAAAAGAAAACAGAAAAAAATCAAAAGGAGGATTCCTGCTTTCCTGCTGCTGCGTGCAGTTTTCTCCTGCTCACAGCAGTGGGAAACAGGTACCACACATAACGTCTTCCTGCTTTCCTTCATTAAAGTGCTCATATTATGCTTTTTGGCTTTTTCCCTTTCTTTTATTAGGTTATATATCTTTTTTTGTGCATGTTATAGGTTTACAAAGTGAAAAAGCCCAAAGTCCCCCCCAAAGGGACTTACCATCTCCAACAGAAAACTCTGTTCACCAACTGCTCCAAACAGCTCTATTGTAGTCCAGCCTTTACTTCAGAGACAAACGTGGTCACTTTGGAACACATGTTATAATGCTCACCTAGCTGCTAGCATGGCACGCCCTCATACTCTGCTTCTGACTGGCTAGTAGTCCTTACCTAGGTACTGTCAGGACACGCCTTCATACTCTGCTTCTGACTGGCTAGTAGTCCTTACCTAGCTACTGAGCATGTGCGACTCCCAACAAAGATGGAACAAAGTGAGAGGTCTCACTCTGTAGCTAAAACAGAGAGCTCAACACACAGGGTGAAAAGAAGAGCTGCAGCAATGTGTAGTACAACAAAAATATGGTGTTTTCTGAAAATTAAACCATGTAAACCTATTCTGATATAACCTCTAAATACAATTATGAACCTGAAATTAGCATAATATGAGCACTTTAACACTGGATGCAGAGTCTGTATGGTACATGTTTGATGCTGAGCTGTAAACAACAGTCTGTGTCACCACTGTGTGAATTTTACTCAGATACATGGGTAACTCTTCACACTGCAGTTTGTTTCTGGAATGACGTTGTAACTACTAAAACATGATTTGTAATGCAAGATAAAAGGACACTGGGCTCTGTTTTTTTTCTTTTTTTTTTTGTCTCGTGCCACCCTCTTGTCATGAAATTTGCAGTTGGACAGCTGGGACAACTGTTACATTGTGTTCAGTTTTGTGTATTTATTTACATAATTAAGAATCATTATAGAGTGATTTATACAGGGCTGTGAAAAGGATTCTTAACCTCAGGAGTTAATGGACATTCTTGTGATTTTTGCAGATTTTTTCCTTTGTCATGTTTTCCTTCTGCTAACTAATGAATGTGTTAAGAATAAAGAACCTTATTTGCTGAATTGTTGCTTTGAGAATTTTATTTATGCAGGATTCAGTTAACTGACCAGTGGATGGATATTTTTCCAGTTCCAAAGAAAATGAAGCACATTATGATGTCTCCTAATCATTTTTTTAATTCCCCTAAATGGACTGCTTAAGTGCATATTAAGCATGGAAAGGATGCATACTTAAATGTGTTTTATTTTTGTATTAGAGGTTCATTAAAGCATGCATCCTTAAAGGAACACACCAACTTATTGAGACTTTGTCTTATTCACCGTATCCCCCAGAGTTAGATAAGTCCATACATACCCTTCTCATCTCCATACGTGTTCTAACTCTGTCTGACGCACCCACCACTAGCCTAGCTTAGCACAGATCCTGGAGGTAACCAGCTCCATCTAGCCTAGCTTAGCACAGATCCTGGAGGTAACCAGCTCCATCTAGCCTACTGCTCCCAATAAGTGACAAAATAACGCCAACATTTTCCTATTTACAGGTTGTGATTTGTGTAGTGGGTGGTGATGGTTCAGTGGATATGACCCATGCCTTTGGTGTGGGAGATCTGGGTTCAATTCCCACTGTGATACATCAACCAATGTGTCCCTGAGCAAGACACTTAACCCCTAGTTTCTCCAGAGGCGTGTGACCTCTGACGTATGTAGCAACTGTTGCTTTGGATAAAAGTGTCAGCTAAATGACATGTAATGTAATATAGTCACAGCGTGTACAAATAACAAGCTCACATGAGACACAGCCATCTTCTAACCGTATACATACTGGGAACTTCTCAGGTGCGGCAAGCAAATCACTCCGCCCACATAGCAGAAGTAGCCGTGCTTCGCCTTCTGAGAATATAGTTCCCTCCCGTAGTATATGGTTAGAGTGTCTTATTTGTACACGCTGTGACTCTACAAATCACAACATGTTGGTGTTATTTTGTCACTTATTGGGAGCAGTAGGCTAGATGGAGCCGGTTACCTCCAGGATCTGTGCTAAGCTAGGCTAGATGGAGCCGGTTACCTCCAGGATCTGTGCTAAGCTAGGCTAGATGGAGCCGGTTACCTCCAGGATCTGTGCTAAGCTAGACTAGATGGAGCCGGTTACCTCCAGGATCTGTGCTAAGCTAGGCTAGATGGAGCCGGTTACCTCCAGGATCTGTGCTAAGCTAGACTAGATGGAGCCGGTTACCTCCAGGATCTGTGCTAAGCTAGGCTAGCGGTGGGTGCGTCAGACAGAGTTACGACACACATGGAGATGAGAAGGGTATGTATGGACTTATCTAACTCTGGGGGATACGGTGAATAAGACAAAGTCCCAATAAGTCGCCGTGTTCCTTTAAATCATGAATTATTAATTATTATTTGATATAAAAATTGAAATCAAAAGACGTCCATCAACGTTTCTTTGAAGCTGTGAAGAAAACCCTTCCATTAAAGCACCAGTAAAAAGCATTACAACATCTGCCTTGAGCAGTTCTTTAAAACATTTCCTCCACTTTTGATCATGATCAAAAATGTATCACATTTTGATATTTCTTTTCCTCCTTTTTTTGCAAATATGTCTTTACACCCCTCTCTTTAACTCTTTGGTCTCACTCTTTCGGCATAGCATGCCGTGTAGCATCTTGGATTTCTTGTTTGTTAGACAAAGCAAGCAGCTGTTATCAGAGAAAAAGCTCTGATGGAAGGAATATGCTTGCATTTTATATATATAATCTGGTGTGTCATCTACACAGTCACTCATGTGAACAAAAAATCGTTTAATCTTTGAAATGAAAATACCGTCATATTTGTTTATTGTCTCCTGGCGTCACACACAGCAGACGTGGAGCAGAACCTAACCCAAACTGAGAAAGTAAAAGCTGAATGAGTTGCCATGAACACTAAACTTTTCTAATAAAAAGAGATACAGATATTGCTTTTCTCGCTGTTATTTGCAGACATGTAAACAGTTTTAAATGATGTTCTTTGACACCATTAACGATTCAAAAATAGAAAAGTTATTATCTTGTGTAAAGAGCCAACTTTTGCTTGAGGAGTTAGTGGAGTCCAGAACAGAGCTTAATAAGTTGGACATATTTATTTAAAAGGTAATAATATGTCAGTGCTCTATTTACAGCTTGTTTCCACTGCCCCAAAATGTCCCGTAAAGTCAATTAGGCTAATTCAGGTTTAAACACCGAACCTTAACCGTAAAGTTACAGACGGTAAAACTAAAACAATGAACCGAAAGACGCTAAAACGCTCCTGTGTCAAGGGGAACTGCAGATGAGTTCTTCATGAAGTACGACAGCTTTCAATTTACACATAGTAAGTTGATCTATTGGTTATATAAATAATGTTGATTAGTGCAGCTTTAAACTGCTGCTTTACTTTTTTGACATTTGCTATTTCAATAATTGTACAATATATATATATATATATATATATATATATATACTGTATATATATATATATATATATATATATATATATACTGTATATATATTTTTTAATTTTTCATGGATAGTGTAAAATCCATTAAGCTATCCATATATTTGCAATATTCATACTCAGTTGATCACTTCATGGATTTTAAATTGTCAAAATCAAGTTTTGGGACAGCAGATTAAAACTGTGTATTGATGATGTTAAGACTCATAAATTACTATTTTATTAACATCAAAACAGCAAATACGGTAAATACTACGAGGTGCACCTTCAAGGATAAGTGGCCTGACTTCACTTGTGACCTTCACTAACTGATTAGCAGCCCATTTATTTCATTTTATCTACATCAAATACAGCAAATACGCTAAATACTACTAGGTGCACCTTCAAGGATAAGTGGCAGCCCATTTATTTCATTGCCCAGCAACCAAAGTCAGCCGGTGCTACTTTACGTAGGTCAATGACTTGCGTCATTGGTGCTCTCATATTAATTGCTGCTCATATTCATAAAAATAGTGCACACCAAACTCAAATCCAAGGTTTGGGTTTCTTCCGGGGCTGTCTATATTCCCAGAGGAAATACAGCATTTAAACTGGTGCACTGGAAACTACTTGAACAAACACTGATAGATTGAGATCTGAATGCAGACATGCTGATTAGTTTATCACATGCATGTTAAGTACACATCAGACTGAAATGTGCTAACGTGATGTGGGACTATAAAGCCCTGGATCACCCTGTGGAAGACCATCTGTCATTCACAGGGACCAGGTAAGCCTTTTTGCTGCTGTCTTGGCCTCATCATAACTATAAAATGGGTTAAAGTAAATTTTAAGAGCTGAGAGAGTAACTTTTTCTTTAATGGCAGGAGTGCTTCATTCATCACCATGAAGTCATCTATTGTCATATCAGTTCTCCTTGGTGTTGTTTTCTCTGTCAGGGCTGCATCAGGTATGTAAACTGGAAATCACCAGTCATAATAAACATTTATAATTATCCTGTAAAACTACTGCTATGAAAAAAAGAAAGAAGCTCTCACGTTAAAGCTAGGCCTTGGATGAACAAAGATATTTGTGAATGAAAATGGTCTTTTAGGAAAGCTAAAAGAACATGGAGGAAAACTGAGCTAGGGGGAAAATTCTTTGTGTATAATAAAAGTGTTTGCACTCGGAGAGAGATCTATTTTTCTAAGGTCATAACTGAGAATAGTGGAGAGTTCTTTTCTCAACCACTGATAGGCTGTTAAATCAGGTTCCCTTTCACTCCCAACAGGCTGCTGGTCAGAGATGTGAGGAGTTTGCTAACGTTCTTAAAGACAGAGTTACCTTGATTAGGTCAGACATTCAGTGGTGTAGTCTAATGTATTTTAGCGGGTATACTGTTCTACATAAATATATGGACCAGAATGGACATATCAAAGTGGGGCGTCTGGGTCTGCTCCCCCAAGGAAATTTTGAGCGTCAAAGACTTCAATTCATTCTGATACACTTTAATGCACCAATTTACAGTGGAAATACCTTTTATTTAGCCTACGCGAAGGAAAACACAGATGGCAATTCAAAATATATCAAAAATATAATGGAAAGTATGTTGTTCTGTGCCATTGCACATTTTTAAGTGGGTATATAGAAATCCTGGAACTTTCTTAGTGGGTATACTGCGTATACCTGCATATCATGTAGACTACACCGCTGCAGACATTAGTAGAACAGCCATTTAGCTTGGTGACACACCCTAAAGCAGCCCTCTAACTAAGGACGGTTATTTAACACAATCACTCATTGACTTTTGGAAAGATGTCGCATTTATCAACTTAAAACAGTAAAACAAATCAACAGTGAAAACACCTTGACCTGTGAAATTTCTCTTAATACATTTCCCGTTTGATACTTTTTTTCATTAAGATCACAAGACAAAATAAGAAAATTAATTGCGAAACTATCTTGAAAAACAATTATTTTGCAAATTGTTTTTCACGATTCTGGAATGAAATAAGATAAGATAAGATAAGATAGACTTTATTAATCCCACACTGGGGAAATTCTTGTGTTACAGCAGCTGAAAAGAAAAAAGAAAAAACAATGTACACACATCAGAATAACACAAAAACACATTAAGTATACATAGGAGAAAATATATAAATATATATATATATATATATATACATAAAGTATATGAACAAGACAATTGAATCAGTTATAATAATAATAGTAATAAAAAAAGACATGTTTACACAATAAACACCCTTATATAAACAGACAGTATGTAAACACAGATATACAGATGAGTAAGGTGCTGGTGAATAGATATGACATATTGCACAGTTGGAGGTAACAAAGAGTGATAAATAAATAAATAAATACGTATAGTGCAGAATATTGTCCAGTGAAGGCTCATATTGTAGAAACAGCTAGCAGTGCTAAATTATGATGTTAATGAGAGTCCCAATTTAATGTCTTGTCTTTCTTAGAGTGTAGTACACTGTGCAGCCTCCGCTAAAGCTCTTATTATTCCCTCAGGTTAGCCTAATATTAGCTTCATACTAATATTAATTGCATTTATGTTTTAAAACTGGCAAGACATGTTTATGTGTGACAGATGTGACTGTAAACATCTTGTGTGAAGGTTCGACATGATCTTTTTAAATTAATACAGGCTTTAATTCTTTTCTTTACAGTGCCTCCTTCTGTAGAGGCTGTGACTGGGGTTGTAACAGCGACTTACAATGACACCACACACACTATTCCAAATATACCATACAGTACAGAACCTATACTTACCTCTCCATCACCAGCATCAACAACAGATTTACCATTAATAATAACAACACCATTAACAACACCAACACCAACAACACCATACCGTACAGAAACATCAACTTGTTGTTTTACGCCTACTACACTTACCTCTCCATCACCAACACCAACACCAACAACAACAACAACAACAACAACACCAAACCCTGACACACCGAGCCAGATGATGTGTCCTGATGGATGGGAGGTGTTCCTGGGACGTTGCTACTACTTTGTGAAAGAGGGCAGGACCTGGCCTCAGGCTCTGGTAAACACTCAACAAAACTCTCTACAGAAAACCCAATGTTAATGATCTGTTTATTGGATTCTGAGCATTCTTCTATGGCAAATACTACATATTTTACATTACAATGTTGTCTTTCCTTTACTCTGGTGACTCTCTTAACAGTCATGTGATAGCAACAGGTATCTGTTCCATCTGCATCTCTAATTGGAGCGATGTTGCGCATGGTCAAACCACAATTACCACACATTTTTCATTTCAATACAGTTAGACGTGTGTTACAGAGGGATGACAATTTAGAACCCAAGAACAGACACAGAACACAAAGCCAGGAGTGTAAAAAAGTTTATTTACAAAAACGTATGTGCGGGGGAGTGGCAGAGAGACAGACAACGGGAGCTGGACAGAGTCCAGTGATCCAGAGAATGACTTTCTGTGTGGCTAAATCAAATCCTTTTAGATCCGCGGCCTGTGTGAGACAGGAGTAGAGCGGTGACAGGAGTTGGTTCCAGGCAGCAGACTGCAAGCACAAGAGAGACAGGGTTTAGAGAGCAATTCTCAACAAAGCAAACAGAAGTACTAAATGGCTAGAACGTGACTGACAGCAGAGTATAGTCTACGATCTGGGCCCCTGACTCCTGCACACCTGTCTCCACTCCTGCCTTTAAGCACACACACACAAGAGAGAGAGGGGGAGGGAGAGAGAAACACAGCAGCTCCCTGCTACACAGAGACAGTGGGCCTGACAGTGTGGCTGTGATGAGCACCATGATGTGATCGTTACATTTTATAGTAGTCATGGGCGTAAATTTCATCTAATAGATGAGTGGGACAATAAACATAAAATAGCTTAAGAGAAATTATTGAAGGGGACACAAATAATACAGCCACAATTGTACTTGTATTGCATATGTGTTGTTGTGGAACTCCAGTAAGTAGGCTGGCAAGCAAGCTAACTAACTAACTAGCTAGCTAGTCAGCCAGCCGGCCACTAAATTAGTAGAGTTTAACAACTTAATGTCACATTCACACTCTTGTCACAGCGTAGAAAAGCACAGTGCTCTCGCCAGATGAGTGACAACTTTGTTAGGATCGTTTTTTTGTAACTAGTGAGAGCACGTTGGGTGGACTTAGCAAGCTAACCTAGCTAATTAACTATCCATCAAGCTACCAAACAAGCTAAGTAACTTTATAACTGCTAACATAGTGGACTCATGGAAAAATACATGGTGGGTCCTTTTTTCACTTCCTGAAACAAACAAAGATTTCCCCCGACAGCAGTGATATTATGTGTCTGTTACAGATAGTAAAAGTTAGAAAAAGAAAGAGACATTTTTTATGAGTTTCGGATAATTCAATAGAGTGTACCAAACAGTAAAGCATGTGTATATTTTAATAGTAGTTTATTAGTATAGTACTTTGCTTTGATTTCCAAAATGGCATCACCTTGATCCCTTACATAGTGTGAATCCATCACATTTAGTTTCAATTAGGAAAATATCCTCATTGCCTGTTTTAACCTCATCTAAATTTTTTTTTAATAAAGCAGGACCTTTACCATGTGCACTTCAGGAAGTCAGACTTTACCGTGTCTCTTTTTGTCCCTATGTCCTCTTCTCCTCCACCAGACGAACTGTGCCATGCAAGAGTCCACGTTGGTCTCCGTCCACAGCGCTAAGGAGTACGCTTTCCTCCAACAACTCACTATTAATAATGGAGATCAAAGCGCTTGGCTGGGTGGTTTCTACCTACAGGTACACATCATATCACTATGGTGGTAGTGCAGCACCACAAAGAAATAAAGGCATGAAAGACAAGAGAGGAAGCTGAATCGTTTTAGGAATTTGGAATCTGGAATATCATCATGTTTTGAGATGGGTTTTTCCAGACTGAGGTAGTGACATTTGATAAGTGAGGTGTTTTTTGTATGATCTCTTGTACAGGAAACTATGTTTCTGTCTTTGTGTGGACACTTTTATGATTACACTCTCGCATTGCCAGACCTATCTCCACAGCGCTGTGGGGTAATGTCTGGCTACACCACACATACAGTACATTCTGGGATAGGAGGGAAAAACGCTCTGGGTTGATTGCATTTCACACAACCCATTTCAAAATGGTCTCAGGAAGGAACTTGTTCTGGTGGAACATTTGCACCCCGCAAAAGAAAACTCCACATACAATATTAGATGAAGTTAACTGGTTACACATTACAATAACGTGAGCTATATAAATTAGCTGATACATGGTTAAATACAATTTGCTCTACAAGTGTATCTCCGTGTGTACTTCGTCCACAGCAATCCCACCAATCGGTCCCAAAACGTCCCAGTTAGAGAGAAATTCCCTAAACATATTATTTGTAAATCTTTACAATCATTCCCCGAAAGAACCAAGCAGGCCTGCATTCTGCACAATCCAAATTTTCTTTAAAATTTGCCATTTTCAGCGTGTAGCTTGCTAGCTCACAGGTTGTAGTTTTCCGTAGCCAAGGTATTTTGAGAACGGCAACACATAGAGAGAGCGGACATCCTGCACGTGAGCCACGCGCCGTATGTCAGCTTTATCCTGGAAATGTACTTCCATTGATCCAGACTATGATCACAATAACTACGATCAATACATGATAGAAACTTTACACTTGACTACTCGTTTCTAAGATGATCCGAGAGTTTGGAACACATTGCTGTATAAATATGCATCAACGAGGATAAACTGATTTATTCGAAAGTGATATAACTCCTATTTGCATATCCCTTTGTGTTTTTGCTCAAAATGCTGTTGCTTTAATGTAATTTTTTTTCAACTGCTCGTTTTACACGTTGCTATTTGATTTTTATTCCTTCAAATTTTAGATTGTTATTTTAAATTAGTCTCCACTGTGCAACAAAGCACTGGTGATGGTCTTGTGCTTTCCCTCCAGGATCAGTGGTTATGGATCGATGGATCCTGGTTCTACAACAACAGCTGGAGCAGCGAATTCCAGGACAGCAGCAACCCCTGTCTAATGGTCAACTCTTATGGTATGAAAACACACACATGAAGGTCCAGGCACCCGAATAATACAGTGTATAAGTGGGTTTTGTAGACTACAGCAGTAGGGGCATTCTGTCAGAAGTCAATCACTTACTGACCTCAACCCTTTTGGTTTGAACAAACATTTTCCTACATACAAGAGTGTTTGTGTTTTTTTTTTTATTAACCATTCATATTTAACCAACCATTTAGGACACAGAAAGTTGACCCATATTGGACAACCACCCCATCTAAAGCTAAGAGGAACAATTGATGTGAGTCTGTATTTTGTCCTGAAATGGGCTTTGTTAACTAGCTCTAGTTCATCATCATCATCATCTTCGTCCGCTTATCCGGTATCGGGTCGCGGGGGTAGCTCTAGTTGCCAAACATTATATTGTTTCCCCAGTGCCATCACATGTTAAAATATGCTTGGTCTATATACTCTTGTGGCATGTATGGGATGGTAGCTAAGTCCGTAGGGAATTGGGCTGGGTACCAGAGGCTCGCCAGTTCAGCACCCAACCCCCAACTGCTCGGGGCGCTCATCCCTTCACATGTGTGTGTATTTCAGGCCTGTGTGTAATGTGTGTAAAAACTGTACCAAGAGAGTGAAAATGTGAATATCCCCTTCCTCTTAAAGTACTGTTTATTTAAATGGAGTCTGGTGAGTTAGGTGATGGTGATTTCGAAGGCGTTAAACAAAAGGGATTTTAATAAAAAGGTCTATCTCTGTATGAATCTTTTCCATCATGTTGTCAGACACTTATATAGTAACAATCTGGTGAAAACAGCACTTTTAGTGGAAGAAATTAACAATGCACAATTGCCCTTTAGGGTTACGTTGCAGCCTGTTTCGAGGCTGCTGGTTTCAGCGTTCTTGCTCAATAGTGGGCCATTTTCAAAGATCTTTGTTCACATTAGTCACTTAAACACCAATGCATGGGAAAATAGGGTCCAGGTTGAAAAATACCGTAATTGCCCTTTAAGTATTTATGTGTTAGACTGACCTACCCATCATACTATATATACTCAGAAGTCACCCCCAAGAAGTCTGCTGTTGCTCAACCAATAGCCGGCACAATTAATGCATTACTTTTGTTGCAAATTAAGGTTTATGGATACACCTAATTTGCACATTTATTTTTTTTGGTCAAAATAGCAACAAGGCAATTCAAATTGCTTTGCACTAAACATGAAAGAGCAGTTAAAACTATTTAAAACATCCGTCTAAGATAATAAACAGCATAATAAACAACTAAAATAGAATAAAACAGGTATGAAATACAAGAATAAAAGTTACAGTGCAGTATAAGAAATGAAAAGTTATTTGAAGAGTTGCGGCGGAGCTGCAGTTTTCTGGGAGTTTGTTCCAGATATGTGGAGTATAAAAACTGAACACTGCTTCCCCCTGTTTAGTTCTGACTCTGGGGACAGAAAGCAGACCTGTCCCAGACCACCTGAGAGGTCTGGGTGGGTCATAGTGTAGCAGCAGATCAGAAATATATTTTGGCCCTAAACCATTTAGTGATTTTATAAACCAGCAACAGTATTTTGAAATCAATTCTTTGAGGCACTGGTAGCCAGTGTAGAGACTTTAGAACTGGAGTGATGTGATCCACTTTCTTGGTCTTAGTGAGGACTCGAGCAGCAGCGTTCTGATCAGCTGCAGCTGTCTGATTGATTTTTTAAGGAGACCTGTAAAGACACCATTACAGTCGTCATGTCCACTGAAGATAAATCCTTTGTCAAGCCCGTATAGATTAACATGTAGAAAAAATGTTTGTTTAAATCGAAAAGGGGTGTGTTCATAACGTGACTGATCTCTGACAGAATGCCCTAATAGTGACTCTGAGAAATATTTTGCTTATCACACACATTGGCTTCATTTTCAGAATGAAAAATCCAAGCTTTCAGACACTACAGGCATTTTTTATCTGCACATTACATACATTACATAACGCTCTTATTCTGGCCTTTTTCTGGTCTGCTCTTTCCACAGAGGCATGGAGCAATTCCCCATGCAACGCTGGCAGCTATTCCTCCATCTGTGTGAGGAACTCCGTTTGTAAGTCAATTTATTTCTTTGCACGACAGAAAAAACACAGAAGGGAGTTTCATAGTGAAGTTACAACGTAAAAAAAGATACATTCAGAATAAGAAATATTATTACAACGGCTTATTAGGATCCATTGTAGTAAAAAAAAATATATTGTGGAGCCAGGGGAGGGGGGTAATATTCTAATAATAATACTAAATAAAAAATAATACTAAATTTCCAAGATGTCGTTAGTTTACAGGGAAAACCTTGGAGATTAAAGTCTTACATTTAGGAGAAATAGCGTTTTTTGTCACGGAACCACATTGCTTTACTTTGCAATGTTGGATCAACCTCATCACACCACACGCCTGTAGTTATGATCTGTCGTATTGTGTCCTGCTGTACCACACCGCTGTTAGGTGCGCCCTGCCCAGTGCATCAGGAGTGTGCTAAACGCACTTTTGGTAATTTCGTGGGCAGGCTTCCTTGGCGCACGTGTGGCATACTTGGGCATGGGGTGGGATCCAAAAGAAGGCATTATTATAGGTGGGTGCATTAGAGGCAGTGGCAGTCATGGCTTTTCACATTCACCACTTTTAGCCCCTTTAAACACAGAGGAGCTCTCCACGTCAGGACAGTTTGGGAATCCTGTAGAGAGTTTTTCTTAGAGGAAATTATTGTCTGGGATAGGGATGCAATTTTTTAATTTAAGTTTTGAACCTGAACAATCTCTATGACATCATGTTGCTCATCACCGCCACACATACCTGTAGGCTATTATAGCCTAATTAAAAAGGTAGAGCTCCAGGCCAGCTTTAAAAAAAGATGAGCATGCAGCCGTTACCCGGTATTTAGGATGGAGACACCGTGTTAAACACTGTACAAAATGTAACCAGCGGATCTGCCGTGTGTAATTGGCTTGACAGTGACATCATCACTCCAGTAAGAGATGCAGAGGGGGGAACAGATAGCTGCTGCCTTCAGATGGCTGGTAAGACAGTCACCATGCAAAGGAAAGGCCTTACAATAATGATATAAACATGTTGAAAAGAACCCTGCCCAGCTCCTGCAAGCTATTATAGCAAAAACTACCAACAACAACAGCCAAAACTCAGTTGGAGCACAATTCACAGCAATGTCTCTTAAAAGTCCAGCGGCTGCGGCGGCCTCTAGCTCACCCAGTTAGAGCTTTCGCCCCATGTTTGGTGAGTCCTGCAGCGGCCTGGGTTCGAATCCGACCTGCGACCCTTTGCTGTGTGTCATCCCCCATCTCTCATCTCATGTCTATCCACTGTCACTCTATAATAAAGGGAAAAGCCCCAAAAAATGATCTTTAAAAAAAAAAAAGTCTGGATGCTTATTATAATGTGGTGATTCTAAGCTAAAATCACAAGTATTTCCTTATTGCTATATCCGATTGCAATGTATAATTTTATTAGGTCATCCACTGAAGGCATAATACACGGAAAGTGGCGGCATCTATGGTGATCCTGAAGCGATGTGCTGCCTTGAAAAAAGAAAACACAATTTTCCGACTTTTTTCTCTCAGAGAATAGCCAAGACTCGGAATATTACCACCCTCCCCCGGTTCCGTAATTTGTTTTTCCTTCAATGGCCCTAATACACCATTGTAGATTATCCTTAATGTTACATTGGTTTTTAAACAAACTATCATTATGCACACTTTTGTCCTTACTTTGCCAAGGCATTCATCTCCCTTGTCACCTTATTCACATCATGACACTGACATGATTGAAGACCCTAAAAGTTCTGTTAGTTACTGACAGTATTCTTGGAAATTGTACAACATGTATTCTTTTCTTTTTGTTTGACATTTCCAGCACAATCCATGGTGTGTCCTGAAGGCTGGATAGGGTTCCAGGGCCGTTGTTACTACCACAACTCCAATTCTCTGACCTGGCATGATGCTGATGTAAATACACATTATAATTGCCATTATAGTGTGTCCATAGTCTTTACAAATAGATAAACATGCAGTCACAGATTAGAGAAAAACAACTTTAATCAACCTCAATTACAAACAGGTACATTTCCACATCATTTGCTATTGTAATATTTACAATAACAAGTCGTACAGTGACTTTTTATTGTTGTTTTGACTTTGTAGTCCTGAGTGAGTTATTGCAGCTTGATTTGATTTTTGATGATAAGACACAAACTTGTCTAGACTAGGGCTGAACGACTTTTGAAAATAATCGAATTGCGATTTTTTTCAAAAATATTGCGATTGCGATTTAATATGCGATTATTTTTTAAGCTCTTTGTCTTCTGTATTATTCAACAAAGACAAGCAATAAATCATTGTATAATATGAACAACACAAGATTAGATAGATTAAACAAACTGTTATTCCTGGAGGCCAGGCCTGTATGTGATGATGAAATTAGGTGATTCATGAATTTATATGAATTACATCTTTTATTTAACTACTTCAGTCACAGTAGTATATGATGAGCACTGACCAAGCCTGGTGTAAACATTCATATGAAAGTCAGAAACAAATCACACAAACTAAAGTGCAGATTGCAGAAATATAAAAACAAATATGTGGCTTTACCACACTCAGAGAGGCTATCGTTACGTTAGTAGTAGCATGCTGCTGCTGGTCTTGTCATGGGATTAACTGTACTAATAAGCATACTGCTGTGAAAGCTCTCCGAACGTCATTTATCAGAGTCTGGTTGTTACCCCTCCCCGTGGCAGTCTCCTCCACTCCATATCTTTATAACCGAGCTAGCTAACTGGAGCTAACCGCTAATCAGAGCTAATCGTTGCCAACCGAGCCTTCAGTTCTGCGTGCCTGTATCCATTAACTGCATGTATGGACTCGAGCCCGAATAAAACCCTTCATTTTATTAAAATGGCTGTAAAAGTTTTAAACTACAACTCAAAGTTGTTTGAATGACAGAAATCTGCTCAAGGTACGGCGTAGCGTTAGGAAATCGCGTTTTAACATATCGCGATATTATTGCAAATGCAATTAATCATTCAGCCCTAGTCTAGACACACCCACACAGTCCTGGGAAGAGGTCCAATCAGCCAGATTAACTGAAAACACAGGTCTGTGTGAGAGTTTAGAGCCTTTAAATGAAATTACTTTCATTTAAAGGTACACTGTGTAGTGTTTTAAGTATTTTATTAGCTAAAATCAATGTCTTCATTCATAAATATGTCCTCATTGGTGTAAAATGACCTCTGCCAATGACCTGACTTATCCTCGTAAGCAAATAATTTCTTATCTGTATTTACATTGGACGTAAATACAGTCCAAGGAGGCTTCCATGTTGTTCCGCCATTTTGAAAAACTATAATTGCAGAGAGGGACATAAAGCACTAGCCTACCTGTCTAGCTAATCCACAACGCATTTTCGTTCAGAGCCAGCATCACGTGACTGAAACCAGCTGAAACGGAGAAGGAGATCAGTGAGAGGAGCTTGTCACTGCACTTTAGTTCATAATGGAGGATCATACTTATGCCGAGCCACAGGAGAAGGAATGACATGTTGTCATAGCTTCTTGGTACAGCGCATATACTTAAAGCCAACAGCTCATTAAAAAATATACACCAGATTCACCACTCTGAACCACGAATAAGAGAAATGTTTATGCATCATTTAATATTAACATCCCCAAAACCAGTTGACAGCAAGGCAAGCTGGTACCACATTTAACAAACACAAGTAGGCTACACTTTATACACCCAAATTTACCATAAAGTGGTATTACCCTATGTAATTCCACGACTCGTGCGAAATTATCCATGATATCAGCAAAAGTCCAGTGTATTTTTCAGTTCAATTCAGGCATGAGAGAAAGTCTATTGTCTCACATTAGTCATCGATTCATTTCTTATTCTGGCATTCTGCCAAAAACTGATAATCCATACAGCCTAGTTTACAATGTTGTACAGTAGCACCAGCCCTTATCCTAACTAACAACTTAGCAGTGTGGCTAATGTTAGCAGCGCAGCCTCCTGCATAGCCAGTCAGTCAAATTTGATTTAGCAAAGGGCGGCATACCTGATTCTGGCCTGACCATCATTTTATTAAATGTGATTTCTAACTTATGAATTTGTTTACATGTTTTAATTATTTATCAATTTGTGTGTAACATATTTAATGTAGTTTAATATAATGAATTTTAAGAATTTTGGGGCACAAAATTTCATTTGGGCAGGCATTGCCCACCTATGCAACCCCCCCTGAAGACGGCACCGGCCACGCCCCTAAAGCATCTCGTTTTATCGTCTATTTAAAATAAATGGGATCATAATTTAGAAAAAAAACATCTTTTATTGAAGAAGATTAAAACAACCAGATAGAATGCAGATTGGCTTCACTTTTCAGACCCAGAAGTTGCCTTTTGTTTTGAAGTCATCACACAGTTAAAAAGAGAGCCTTCAAGTCTTATACAACAGACACACAGTCAAAACAAGTTAACTATCCCTCCGTTTCTCTTTTCCTCCCACAATCACTTGCTTTCCTTCTCCTTTCGCATCTCTCACTCTCCTTCATTCATCCTTGCCTTCATATGCCACTTCTGTCCCTATTTGTTGTTACTACCCTTTCCTTGGCATTGGTTTCCCGTCTTTTTGTCCATTTCCTGCTCTATTCCATGCTTCATCCTTGTGTGTCTTCTTCCTCTCCACCAGGCTTACTGTGCTGGTCTCGAGGCCAGCCTGGTCTCCGTCCACAGCCCTGAGGAGTATTTCTTCCTCTATCAGCAGACCACTGCTAATGGATTCTCTGCAGCCTGGCTGGGTGGATTCTACCTGGCGGTGAGTTGACTAAGCATTAGGATTTTCTGTGTTGTAGCCTACTGGTGATTTACAGTTTACGTAATGTTAAATGTTCTCTGTAAATCAACAGTTTATAGAGCACATAGATTTAATATACTTCATATTAACATTTTATTCCTCACTTTAGTATTAGTATTGACTTTTAAAAACCAAAATCTGTTGAACGTACTGCAAACATATTATTCAACATTGTAGCATAACTGAAACATTATACAGAAGGGAAGCCTGGGTGCTTTTTATAATTCAATCCAAAATGGTACACTGTACTTAATCCACTTTTTTGAGTGAATAAATTATATGAACAGTCACATTATTATATTATCAACTGAATCTGGTTCCAGTCTGTAGTTTTTTGTCTTTTTTTTTTTGTCCTTTAGACCAAAAAAGTGTTTACTGTGAAAAATCGGTGTCCCCAAAGGACAAGGCAATGTCACCTCACAGAGCATGGGCAAACTCTCCAGCAGTACCTCTGCTCCTCTTGCGCACATGCAAAATACCATGGGAGCATTGTGGCTCTTTCCAAAAAGGTCCTGACATGTCTGAATACAGCCATTACAGAACATGTGCATAACAGACGTCTGTAACCGACCTAGAGTATGGAAGACTAATATGGGTCTTAAAGCATACAATGGACTGAAAAAACAAACAAGAGGAGAGTGCAGACTGCAGGTGAGAAACAAAGACATCCAGAGACCATTCACATTTGTATTTGTGTCACATGGTAAAGAGTCAATTCTTGGGGATGAAGCTCATGAAGAACTGGGGCTGGTGAAGTGTATCCAAGCAGCCTCAAAGTGTAGAGAAAGCCCAGTTTAAGGGATCACAATGCCAGCAACACCCTCTAAAGGAGCATGAGGACATATCTAAGGCTGAATATTGGGAGAAGCACCATCCAAAAAATATTTGATGGCATTGGTTCATTTCCGTTCACACACAGCATTAAAGGGGTGATAGAATGATTGTATAGGGTATTTCACACTGTTCCTTAAGGTCTCCTAATAGAGTATGTAACATTGGTTGGGCTGAAAATTGCCCCAATGCTATTTTATTAGGCCCTTAACTACCCTGTGAATATGGCCCTATTTGGAACAAGAGCTTTTCTTCCAAATATGGTATGCTCATGAATATTTAGATGAGCTGCGCGCTGATTGGTTTGAGCGAACCACATACAAACACATTGGAGACGAGACAGCAGGTCTCATATTTCAGACACTGCAAAGTTAACCGTTGTTTGTCGGGCTATTTCGTTATTAAATTCACTTCTGAGACTTTTTTATGCGAGAAATCAACTATAACTATATATACTCAAATATGGGCCGTTTTACGAAAATTGATGGCTAATTGCAAATTTGGTAAGACGTGTTGGACTTTAGGAGCTCCACACAGTGTGAAAACGGCAACCTCACCCAGTGAAAGTCACCGTTTCCTCGGTTACTGGACTACCAGGGCTCGGGGCTCCGCGGAGCTGGCTGGCTGCCAGCTGCCGGCATAACTAGAGTATATTTACAGTTTGAATTTCGTCACGCCACTTATATTACAGCTACCCCAAGGTCTTATAAAGCTAACAATGGTGTCTGATTTCAATTTAATGCATTTTTGTGAACATTAGCTAGGGATTTCGTTAGCTGCTACTGTCCCTTCAATCCTATGTGTACAGATCGCGGCTAGTTAGCTTCACTTTCGGCATAATTAAAGTATAATTACAGTTTGAATTTTGTCACGCCACTTACATAACATCTAACCCAAGGTCTTATAAAGCTAACAATTGTGTCCGATTTCAATTTAATGCATTTTTGTGAACATTAGGGATTTCGTTAGCTGCTACTATCCCTTCAATCCTATGGGTAAAGATCGCGGCAAGCTGCAGGCCCTGGAGCTCCATCAGGGCCTCGGCATTTTGTAGTCCAGTAACCCAGAAACGGTGACTTTGCACGGGTATGGAGCGCCGTGGGCTTCCCTTTGTGACAGAGATCCAGCTAGCTCACAGCGAGCCGGAGTCTATGAAGTAGGACACGCCGGGCGGCGAGGCAGCACCGGCCGCTGTCACGTAGCCTGCTGAGCTCCTGCTGAACTCCGACACACAGTCAGACAAAATTTGCAATTAGCCATCAATTTTCGTAAAACGGCCCATATTTGACCTCTACATAGTTGATTTCTCGCATAAAAAAGTCTCAGAAGTGAATTTAGTGTTTTTAATTAAATAGCAGACCTCTGGAGATCTGCATGACCTAGCTAGATTCAGAAGACTAAGCTGACCTCAGGTCAGTGGTGTAGCCTATGCAAATGTTGGGGCGTGACAAAGACTAGGAGTTGGGATGCTTACGTTCAGATTCGCCCGTTTTTAGCAGCAGTTTCAAAATGTGAGATTTGCATAGTAAAGGGGTTTTTTGCTTCTATATATGTCCTATTTACCCTCCAAACTGTCGTTATTCAACTATGACAAGGTAAAATCAGTTTTGCATTCTATCACCCCTTTAAACTCAAAGACACAGCCAAGCCAGTAGTGCATCCTAGTGATGGTAAAATGCAGCTTGGTGAACCACTGTCTTTATTTTCTGAGCTCACTAGATGGCGCTCTCTGTTCAACAAAGGGTTGAAAACACACTGAATTGCCATTCCTTTAACCTTTTTCTTTGAACAGAGAGCGTCATCTAGTGAGCTCAGAAAATAAAGTGGTACAGTGGTTCACGAACCTTCATTTGACCATCACTAGTGCATCCTCCTAGACGGGTACCAATACCACTCAGACAGGAGCTGCACAAGGAGCTGAACAGATTGGCTGATTTAGGAGTTATCCAACCAACTCAGGGGCCAACAGAATGAGTGAACTATGATGATCTATGGTCATTGTCAAAAAAAACAACTGGACAGTTATGGGTCTGCATGGACCCCAAAGACCTAAATGAGGCTATCATGATAGAACATTATCAAATACCAACACGGGAGGAAATACGTGTGGAAATGGCTGGGGCACAGTGGTTTGCAAAACTCAATGCAGCCCATGGGTTTTGGCAGCTAAAGCTAGATGAGAAGAGTGCAGAGCTGAGCACTTTCAATACACCATTTGGTGTTAAAGCTATCAGAGACTTCCATTTGGGATCCCAAGATCTTTCACAGCGCCATGAAAACCATATTTGAAGGACTAGAAGGTGTCAGAGTATACATTGATGATGTAATCATTTGGGCGGAGTCAAAGGAGCAGCTACTGCATAAAGCACTAGAAAGAGTACACAGATATGGTCTCAAACTCAATAGAGAGAAATGTCAGTTCAGAGGTCATGTTTCTGGGAGACAGATTGACATCTGCAGGAGTGCAGCCAGATGAGAACAACATCAACCAGCCAACTGACAAGAAGGTGTAGGCATGGTGAACTATGTGGGCAGCTTCATACCAAATCTGGCTTCTAACACAGCAGCACTGAGAGAGCTTCTCAACTCAAAAAATGAGTGGACATGGTAAAAAGGGCATGAGGATGAATGGAGGAGTCTGAAAGACATTCTAGTTAAAGCACCAGCGTTGGCCTTCTTCGACCCATGCAAGTGAACAACAGTATCCACAGATGCTTCGCGAGATGGCTTAGGTGCAGTCCTACTCCAGAATCACGACAGAGTCTGGAAACCTGTAGCTTATGCAGCACAATCATTTACTGAGACTGAGAGACGATACGCACACATCGAAAAAGAGTGTTCAGATGTGAGATGTTTCACTCGTATGTCTTCGGGCTGCCTAACATTGAGATAGAGACAGACCATCAGCCTCTCATCACCATCTGTAAGAAACATCTCAATGACACGTCCCCATGCATACAAAAAATGATGATGCGTCTGCAGAGGTACAGCTACAAACTCTCTTACACACCGGGAAAGCAGCTGCTGGTCGCAGATGCCTTGTCGAGAGCGATCCCTAGGGGGTCGCAGTCGGGCGGTGCTAGAGAAATGGAGGAAGTCCCAAGTCATGTGAATGCAGTAATGGAGGCAATGCCAGTCAGCACAACACTGAGAGAGAAGATTGTGGTTGAAACAGCAGTGGATAGACAGTTGTAAAAAGTCATAGGGCTTGTGGGGGGTGAGTGTCCCAAGCAGACGTGTCCTATGTATTGGCCAGGCATAAATCGCAACATAACAGACATGATCGGAAACTGTACATTGTATGTTGCACATCAGCATAGACAACATAGGGATCCCATGATTAGTCAGCTCCCACAGCAGCCTGGGAGAAAATAGGGACAGATTTGTTTCATTTTCAAAGAAAGTAATACCTGCTTGTCAGCGACTATTACTCAAACTTTCCAGAAAAACTTTCTCTTCTCACAAGCCTCACAGCCACAGCAGTAATCAAGCATATGAGGTCCATATTTTCATGGCATGACATCCCACAGACTGCAGTGTCTGACAATGGACCCCAATATGCCAGCCAAGAGTTTGCTCAGTTTGCCAGAGACTATGAATTAACACATGTGACTGTTGGCCCACACTTTCCACATTGCGAATGGTAAAGCAGAAAAAGGCGTGCAGATTATAAAAAACCTCCTCAGCCAGGCACAAGAGAATGGGGGGGACCAATATCTGGCATTACTAGCATACAGGGCAGCGCCTCTGGCATGTGGAAAATCACCGTCAGAGCTTCTCATGGGATGCAAGCTGCTGACTCAAGTACCCAGAGTAATGGACAGAAATAAGGACCATGTACTCCACAAGATGGAACAGCTCAAACAGCGGCAACAGTTCTACTTTGATCAGAGTCTTCCCCTACCACCCTGCAAAAAAAAAATTTCGCGTTCTGGTTATGCTATGCTGGTGGTCAGTCGTCGCTCATTACAGCGGGGATTGCTAAAGACAAAATACACACGGCAATACACTGATAAGAGCAAATTACGTTAAACCATGTATCCAGCTAATTTAAATAGCTCACGTTACTGTATTGTGTGAACAGTTACAGTAAGTTAATTTAATATTTTATGTGGCGTTTTCTTTTGTGGGGTGCAAATGTTCCACCTAAACAAGTTCCTTCCTGAGACTATTTAGCAGAGGCACCGTTGCTCCGTCCGGAGCTTAGCACCGCCCAAGACGATTGTGATTGGTTTAAAGAAATGCAAACAACCCAGAGTGTTTTTTTCTCTTATCCCAAAATGTATTTGTGTATCAATACAAGACTAGTGTGATCATAAAAGGGTCCACACAAAGACAGAAACACAGAGAGACCAGACAAAAACATCCTCACTTATTAAATGTCATTACCTCAGTCTGGAAAACCCATCTTAAAACATGATGATATTCCAGATTCCAAATTCCTGTTTGTGTTTCACTAGCTACAGGCTCTTTGTTAGTGTTGTTAGCCCTTGGTTGCATGTTGTGGCCCTGATTGTTTTCCCCTCCAGTGGACATGGTTTTCAGAGTATGTCTCTATGGTTCTAAGGATTCTGGATGACATGACATGATGATGTATGGACTTATCTAACTCTGGGGGATACAGTGAAGAAGACAAAGTCCCAATAAGTCGGCGTGTTCCTTTAAACCCTGTAATGAAGGCCCAGACATGAGAGTGGTACTAATCATCTTATCAAACTCTCAGCAAGAAAACCAATAGGCGTATTTCCAAAAATGTCAAATAATTCCTTTTAGTATTATGAGAAATCAGATCAATCCAACAAAACCTTGTATTAAAGGATAATGTTTCACTGTCTCTCTCCAGGACCAGTGGATGTGGCTCGATGCTTCCTGGTTTTATCTGGGATTTTTTACTGCGCTGTCTCCAGACAGTACCTACCCATGCCTTGTCACATACAACACTGGTAAGAAATACACAACAGATACTTAAATAATCTCTGTTTCATCCAACCAAAAATCTAACTTTAGCTTAAAAATGTGGTGGTTGGTTTATGGTGTTGAGAGAGACAATACATGTTTTGTATGATCCACTACCAGCTTGTAAAAAGTAGATCTATGTATTATATATATTTTCTTTTTTCTACCCACACAGTATGGCTTTTGCCATTTTTGCAAAAACCCTGATACTTTTCTGTATTGGTCATGTTCAGTTTTTGCAACTGCTCTATCTCTTTCTGTCGTTGCAGATGGTTGGAGCAATTACGACTGTGATCAAAGCCTTCCTTCGTTTTGTGTGAGGAATGTGGTTGTGTGAAGGATGCAAAATAACACAGGACAGTCTATTTCAGCCAAGTACACATTTAACCCAAATGTGTGTGAAAAGTATCTGTCTTAGGAACGTTTCCAAATTAAAGAGTCATTTATCATCCCAGTTTCAGGTGGTTATTTTTTCATTATATCATGTAGTAGTATGTATCAATTTCTTTTACACAATAAACAAAAGGTTCTTCTCTATTACCAACTCTGCTCTGCAGTAATACAACAGGCAAACACTCCCCAGTAAATCCAGTTATCATTTCCAAGCTGTCTATTTGAATCATGGACTGTATGAAATATGGACGTAGTCTCTGTGACATCACCCATAGGTTTCTAAAGAAATGAAGCTCAAAGTGGGCGGCTCCTACCCTCACCATCTGGCAGTGCCCAGGCTCCCAGGAAGTGCGCTCAACCTTGCAGCCAATTTTGTCGAGTGGCCACCTGCGGTATTGCAACGGAAAATCCCTCTGCGACCCAGAAAGGTAGTCCCCATAGGCCACCATTGTAAAAGAGACGTCTGTAAAACCGTTAACAGGACACCTCAAACTGCAAACAATGTTGATTATGACTCTTTCTATTCTGAGTTTTTAATCCAAGGACGTTTTATATTTGTAAAAAACTTCCCTCTAGCCGGGAAAAGCTATTTTCAAACCTGTGACGTCACCACAATGTAAAGTCTATGGGTCGAGCGAGACAAACACTACTGAGCATATTCAGTTGGCCGCATATCACAGAAGTAAACCCGGAAGCATAGCAACTTTTTTGGGCGTATGTGCCCGGCGAGCAACTCCGTTGAACTGAATAGGCGCCATTTTGGGATCTGTTATCCATATAGTATAATACATCTATGGCAGTGGCTGATGACACCTGCACCCAGCTAATCCAAAAAGATCAATAAACTTTGTTTTCCAGCCCCGGAGGATGCTGCTTGGTTTGAATAGAACTGCTCAATGTCTGTCATTCCTGCTCACCTAGCATTAGCATTAGCATTAGCATTGCCACAGCTACAGTACCTGTGCTCTCCACTGTGGAGCAGCTGATCATTCAGAATCTAGATTCACTCACTTTGTTCACTAAAACTTTCACTGTCAGGATTTAACTAGCTCAAACGTTGAATACCGTGGTGATATTTTTGAAGCGAACATTAAAAGGAAGATTAAGATGGTGGCATTTATCCTGAACTACATTTTTTATTATTTACACAGCTGTATAGTTTGTTAAGAATGAGAGGAACATCTGTAATTGTACCAGTGTTTCTGCTGGTGACATTCTGTTGTGGCCTGAGAATAAAGTCAACATTCTGAGAGTAAAGTTTGGACTAATTTAATCTGACTTTAAACTTATAACTCAAATAACACATTGGCCCTTATCCTCTCTAATCCTTCTGTATCATACACTTCAGCCCATTGCACGCTCCCTCTCTCTTTCGTCTATGAGCTCTCTCTCTTTCTCTCTGTCTCTCTCTCTCTCTCTTTCTCTTCTCTCTCTCTCTCTCTCTCTCTTCTCTCTCTCTCTCGCTCTCTCTCTCTCTTCTCTCTCTCTCTCGCTCTCTCTCTCTCTTCTCTCTCTCTCTCTCTCTTCTCTCTCTCTCTCGCTCTCTCTCTCTTCTCTCTCCCTCTCTCTCTTCTCTCTCTCTCTCTCTGTCTCTCTCTCTCTCTCTTTTCTCTCTCTCTCTCTTCTCGCTCTCTCTCGCTCTCTCTCTCTCTTCTCTCTCTTCTCTCTCTCTCTCTCTCTCTTCTCTCTCCCTCTCTCTTCTCTCTCTCTCCCTCTCTCTCTTCTCTCTCTCGCTCTCTGTCTCTCTCTCTCTTCTCTCTCTCTGTCTCTCTCTCTCTTCTCTCTCTCTCTCTCTCTCTCTGTCTCTCTCTCTCTCTGTCTCTCTCTCTCTCTCTTCTCTCTCGCTCTCTCTCTCTTCTCTCTCTCTCTCTCTCTCTCTCTTCTCTCTCGCTCTCTCTCTCTTCTCTCTCTCTCTCTCTCTTCTCTCTCTCTCTCTCTCTTCTCTCTCTTTCTCTATTTCTCAGAGATAGGCCTGCTTGTATTTAATATAGTATATTTATTAAATATTTGTCATTTGTCGTTTTGCAGCTGTACATTTGTCCTGTCTTTTCATTTTATTTTGATCACGGTCTGTTTTAATAAAAGTGCTTGTGATATATATATATATATTGTGTATTGACATTCAGCCGAAAAATATCGAGATATGATTTTTGGTCCTTATGGCTTATGGCCTTTTTGGTAACTTATTTGCTTATGCTTCTACACAAACAATCAAAAATAAAGTAATTTGTGATTGTTTGCACTCTGTATGATTTAACCAGGAAGGCCATCTCAGACGAGGTCAAATAATGTGTAGTAGTCCCTACTGACCAGCTGGGGGCACTATGCAGCCACTGCAGTTATACAGTAGCTTGGAGACCACACCACAGGGGGAAACCAAATATATTTGTTCTCAAACAACAGTAGACGCCAGTTTCCAAATATTATGTATAAACCAGTTTTGAAATAATTTTACTTTGAAGTAAAAGACGAAGACGTCTGTCTGTCTGTCTGTCTGTCTTTTTTACTTTTCTCTTGACATTATCTCTCCATTCCTTCCCAATTATCAAACATTCCTCTTATTTTTCTTGTGCCTACCTTTGTCTCTGTTAAGTGTTAAAGCTTTAGCGCGATCACGGAAGGCTTGTATCATGTGGACGCGCCGACAGTGTTGTTGTCATTACTCAGAATTCCTCATGGGGGAGACAGAAACTACACACTATAGCTTTAAGTACCTGTGCTTTCCTCTCAGGGGTATCTTCCTAAAGCAGTAAGGACAGGTGGTGTTATAGACGTCCTCAGCACTGCACCATGTCCACGAGTCTGCTGTAGTCCCCCCTCCCTCAGGAAAAAAACGCTACTGCAGCTACTCTGCATGACCTTTAATTTGCAGCACTGTAGCTTTTCAAATACAGTGCAACTGGTTGGTCACCTTCATTCATACATTTGATTTAGATTTTTATTTCCTCATTTTTTCACTCTAGCAGGGAATTTTGACTTCAAATGCAATTTCCCTGTCGAAAGTAGTTCACTAGTAGTTAAACCCGTCTGAATTTCACATTGTTCATGAGAACAGTGGTGAGAACATCCTTTATTCGCCAACATCTGTGCTTCTCTCTCCCTCTGTGATTGGGTAATTACACTCAGGACATACCGTTAACATACATTGTTAATGAGATTTAAGGGATAATGGGTAAAACACCCTTAAAGCTGATCAAATAGAAAAAGCCAACAATTAATTTAAAAAAAGAGACTTCATTTTTTAATTAAATCCCCAAAACACTTACTTACTACACGCAGCAAACCCATTAAAACCCAATATACATAAAATATTTATTTGTCTACAGCAATGAAATGTACTGTTGTAAAATGTGACTGTCCTAGTAACTAAGATGATCCTAACTAACCAATAAATGGTTAAATGGCAAAGTTTTGCCATATGTTAGTTGCTAAGTAACATGACAGAAGTTCAGCATGGCAGACAGTTTCAATGTGAAGAACAAAAGATTATTTTTTTTAAATTGAATGTGCATCCCAAAGGAGAAAAGGGGGGTTTGTTTGTTTTTACAAATAGTGATTTTATATTATTTCAAATTATTATTCAGGTGTTTAAGTCATGTCTATATTTCACCTACAGTAAAGGTAATTAGTTATATAGGCCAATCATGTAATTAGTTATAGTCATAGGCTGTTTATAATCATGTTGTACAGTATTTGAGATGCATCCAGCCCAAGTCACTTAACCTGTGAACCCTTTAGAGTATTATGGTATGTTATATGCCAACCGACATGTTTGACCTGATGACAGAGGACATAAGAGACTCTGCTTGGAAGGCTTTAAAACGGCTTGATGAAATACAAAAAAAACAAATAAAGTGACATCTCTAAAAGTTTTGTTGTTTTAAAATAAAACCAATAACACAATGTAAGCCTATTAATGTGTTAAGTCATTTGTAGTGGACACGACTAATGTAATGACGGGGTGTTACAGTTTTTTTCAATTGCTAAACGACACTGGTCACAACTGAAGCCACATGTGTAAAACTCAAACTACAGTCTGCATTACCAACAGTCACCTGAACTAAAGAGTTCACATCTCCTGCTAAACTCATTCCAACACAACTCTTCACACACACGTCTCAGAACAGGCTCAGTGCAGCCAAACACTCAGAACAATCCTCACTGAGATAACACACACCATCACTCAGAACACACTGAGAGGGAAAACACTAGCATCTAACACCAATACAGGACATACAAACTTCTCATCTTTACAGTTTGAATAATTTGAATGACTCCACACTACTCAATAGTTTCTTTAAAGGCCCAGTGTGTAACGTGTCTAGTTGTTCATTAATAAAATCTGTGTTGCCCATTCACAAACTTTCATGAATATTTACCACCACCATCAATTCCAAGTATTCCTTTTTGCTTGAAATTTTACATTTGCGTTTGCATGAACTGGGGTAGACGCTCCATATTCATGCGCCATCTTGAAATACGTTAGCTGGTAAGGGACATACAGGACATACTGCTACGCCTTTGTCTGTGTGTGTGTGTGTGTGTGTGTGTGTGTGTGTGTGTGTGTGTGTGTAAGGGACATACAGGACATACTGCTCCACCTTTGTCTGTGTGTGTGTGTGTGTGTGTGTGTGTGTGTGTGTGTGTGTGTGTGTGTGTGTGTGTGTAAGGGACGTACAGGACATACTGCTCCGCCTTTCATGTTTTTGCTGTCACATGATAAACTCATAGCTGCTGCTAATGCTGCTAACGGGTATCGTAGCTTCCTGAAGAAGGAAACATGGAGGACCACACGTATTCAAAATCCAAATTTCAGGAACAGGAGTCTTCTTCTTCTTCACCCAGAAAAAGAAAAAGGAGATTGAAAAGAGCAAGAGAGCGGCTTTTTGAAGCGTGAAGGCTACCATAGCTGTAATACGTACTTTGAACTGCGTGGTGTAAGAGAGTTGATTGATATGTGATCTCAACGCTAGATGGGAGAAATTCCTACACATTGGACCTTTAAAAAAAGATATAGATTTTACAATATACCAATTTTTATGTAAGGTAAACAAAAAGGAATGGAAATCAGCAGTTTGCTTCAATATAGTATTTTGTCTCTAGTAATTGATGGAATTACTGAAAAAAAAACTAAAGGTATGTAACAGTAACAAAGAATAGTGTGATTAATCCTGCCACTCTCCAGCATCATGCTGCAAGTCTTCTTCATCACATTGGATGTCTGCTAGCCTGACAAGCCTGACCCACATCCAGATGTTGGGTCTGGGAACTCGCCATTGACGGAGCTCAATCCAAAGGGCGGGATAAACGGTTGTCTTTCAAATTCCCTCTGCACTCATAGCCAACCAGAGCAACGCTAGTTGATAGATTAAACTTTTGCCGTATCCGGTCGGCAAAACTCTGAACACATCTTCCTTTTTTAAGAATGACTTCAGTGCCGCTCTTTGTTCTTTTCTCAAAGAAAAGCTTAACTCCAAGTCTTCCAGAAGACAGCTGTTCCCAGCAGCAGCAGCCATAAGCCCGCCTACCGACTCTATTCACGATGTGATTAGCCTGACCAGAGTTTGGTTTTTCCAGCTCGCAAGCCAACAGAGAGTGCCTAGACCCTGCAAATTAAATTTGCTGCCACTAGGGTGTGTCTAGATTTCTAGGCTAGATGTCTGCATCATCTCTAAATACTAATGAATGTGGTGTTTCCATTGCTTTCACCTCCATTAGCCTACTTTCTGAAAAACAGGAAGTCCACCGTTTTACTATAGTAAAAATATAGTGTTTTTCACATTTTTTTATAGCTGTGTATGTAACCTCAGACATCTTACCTGGACATGTTGGTATCTTTGCTGTTTCTCTCAAACAGTACAGTGTATAACTGTTTCTTTCTTATTTGGTGTTTGTATACAAAAAAAGGCTTTCTGATCTTTCTCTGTATAAATATCATATATGTTCACTAACTAGTCTAAAACAAGACACCTGCTCAGGCTTTCAGCTAAAATTGGAATCAGCAGTGTTTGATAAGCACCAGACTGAAATCTATTCTGTTTTGAATGTGTGGTTAACAGTTTGGACAGCTGTGTGTTAGCATTTGAGCAATGCGCTGTAAATCCACAGTATTGTGCAGGTTGTGGTTAAAGTCATGGGATAAGTGTGTAGAGAAAACTGTGTTCAAGCAATGAAAAATGAACTAGAATTTGGTCCACATGAACTGCTGCTATGCAGACTGGAGTTAGAGTTTAGCACGTGTAGCTCCAGTTGTGCCCACTGTCGTTTAGCAATCGAAAAAAACTGTAATAGTGTTGATTTAGCCTCATTTTTATATGGGAAAAGTGGAAGAAGAAAAGAATAGCCTCTCAAATGAAGAAGCCTTTAATTGAAAACATTAAGAGAACAGTCTGACATTTTTTGAAAAAGGGCT
Source organism: Sander lucioperca (assembly GCF_008315115.2). Lineage (NCBI taxonomy): Eukaryota > Metazoa > Chordata > Actinopteri > Perciformes > Percidae > Sander > Sander lucioperca. Next base: position 22,487,843 of record NC_050176.1, read on the forward strand.
TATTTTCTATTCTTGCTAAGCATTAGATAAGAAGTTGAATACTGCTCTCATCTGCCCCGTAGATAGCAGCTGGTTAGCTTAGCTTTACAGTTAGACTGGAAACACAGGGAAACAGGTAGCCTGGCTCTGTCCTAAGTAGACACAATCCACCTATCAGCACCTCTAAAGCTCACGTATTAACACATTATATCTTGTTTGTTTATTTCGTCCACAACAGGAGAATAAAAATGACTTTTGAGGGCCACAAAGGCCAGATTTAGCCTCTAGTAAGTGTGCAATATGAGAGATGTAATGCTTATATAACTTTTGGTAAGAATTTCCTCAAAATATTGACCTTTAAGTTGTTTTTATGTCAACCTGAAATATAGCCTCCATCTAATTTAAGAAAACAACTGGTAATTCCATTTGATTTATCAGTTTTGTGGTAAAGGAAAATTAAATTCAATCATCAACATCAAAGTTGACCTACCTACCTTCAGGTGGTCAACCATTAGATCAGGTGACATGGTGTAATTAGCTCGTCTCAGTCCTCCTTAATGCCTGCAGCACCTGAGCCTCGCAGTCTATTCTTAATCACGGCACCATCTATTTCCAGCTCTGGCCTTAATCTCAGGGTTATGTTGGGCTGTGTTGACTAAGAAATGTGCCTCAAATAGTACATTAGCATGCAAGCTAGCTGTGTGTCCCTGAGGTCGGCTCTCAGTGGATTTGTCTGAGGTAACAGTCTTAGTGAGGAAAGAGTGCTGCAGGCATAAAGACCAGGGTTAATGCAAATTTCTCCCATTTATTTTCATGGAAACTTAACTGTGTCCAGATAAAAATCACATTTTAATGAGGACTTGTTCTCAATATACATATTTTTCCCAATCAATTTGGCACATTTACTAAAACAAACTTTTGTCTTTTGACAATTGTTAACTGGAATAAACAATTATCAAAACTCAGTTGTACAATCCTCACAGCACGTGGTACATTCAGCACACCACTCTTTGTGACCTGCAAAAGGTTCAATGTTCAAATGTAAATGAATAACTCATTGTCATCAAAACAAAACGTTCCTTTATCATTGTTTAGACCAAGACAGTCAAACCATCTTGTCAAATGTACTCTGAAAGTGTGATAGTTACCCACTATGTGATATTGTCCAGTTGCTTACATGTATATTTAGGCAGCTGAATACTATTGATGTCAACCATGACACACTATACTTTCTCATTGTATATACACACCAGCCAACCACAAATACATAAAGAAAGCTGTACAGTAAAAACAGATATACAACAGGAAAATGATCAGGAACTACTGTACAATATGTGTAAGAAAAAAAGAAAATAGGCTGCACTCTCTCACCAGCCTCTGTCTTACTTAGGCCATGGTTGATTACAGTCTAGAATTGTTGCCCGTATCTCATTTGTTATTTCTCTGTGCCTTTGCCTTTCTCTGGCGCTTCCTTGTCCTCTGTGTCCCCTATCTAGGAAAAGTGCAGCTGGCTCAGAACAGAGCAGCTCGTCTTGCCCTTCGATGCACACGTAGGTCTAATGTTAACAACGTGCATGTCAATCTCTCCTGGTTGGAAGTTGAGGAGAGGCTCTCAGCATCACTCCTGGCTTTTTTTTTCTTAACATTAATGTATTGAAAAGTCCTAATTGTTTGTATAGTTAACTCACATCCAGCTCTAAATCACATACATACCCCACCAGACATGCCACCAGAGGTCTTTACACCGTTCCTTTATCCAGAACACAATCAAAGCAACGTACAGTATTGTATCGAGGCATGGTTGCATGGAACTCATTTCCAGCTGAGATTGCTAAAGCGAACAATAAATCAAGCTTTAAAAAACTAGTAAAGCAACATCTAATGGCCCTACGCCTGTAACCATATTTTGTAATTACATTATGTACTTTTTATGTATAGGAATGTATACGAATGTGTTCACTTTTTTATATTTAGGAATATGTATAGTTATGTTTGTGAGAAAGGATATTGCTAGTTATACTTTTCTTATTTTTATTAACTGAAAAATAACTGAAAATGTCTTATGTTTTGTGTGGACCCCAGGAAGAGTAGCTGTTCTGTATCAGCTAATGGGGATCCTAATCAAATCAAATCTCCCTCCCCCCCTCACCATACCACCCCACATTCTAATGCTCCTTCCTCCTGCACAGGCAGCTGTAAAATCAGTCTTATCCTTACAGTATGAATGTGTTTGAGAACTGATTGGTTACAGTATGAGTTCAACCTGTCATAAGTTGGACAGCATTTGCATTTAGTTGCTCTAAATTGTGAGGAAATTGAATTATTCCCCATCTAGCCTAAGTCTATCCATCTGAAAACTTTTACAACAATAGCACACAACTATGAATCATCTTTTACATGTGTGACAGGTTATTGTGATTGGTGGTTGCTCTATTGATCATGTAGGGATTTACACAATGAACATGTGAATAGTTTCATTTGAGAGTCATTTTAATAGCAAATGAATGGAAACTATTTTGATGTGCAAGGCTTACTCAGTGTATTTTGTGCGAAAGCAAATATAAATGACTATAATCATGTCAACAACTGATCTAATGTTCATATAATAGTCATAGTTTGACAAAGTTTAATAGTCATTCGACGATTGTGCCAAAGTGATTATGAAAAACTGTAAAATATTACCATTATCTAACTATAAAGCAAGGAATCTGTGTGTGTGTGTGTGTGTGTGTGTGTGTGTGTGTGTGTGTGTGTGTGTGTGTCATCTTTCGAGAACTGTTCATCCGATCTACTGCACACTTGCCGGGTGTATTGCTGGGTACCCAAAGATGTGCCATGTCGAATTTGGTGCAGTTTGGACATGCTACACGTTCAATATTACAGTTTTTCTCAGTGCAGCAAACACAGCTCAGTTCAGCGTTTACTTGCAGCTCTGCTACAGTAGTAGAGTCTTAAATTTGATAATCTCAAATTAAGGCCTTAAAAGCCTTGAATTTGGTATACAAAGTCTTGGATTTTGTTACAAAGGTCTTATATTTGTTTGCCTTTCCTAGGATTAAGTTCATACCGTAACACAATTAACTGTTACTAATGTAAGCTAATTAAAAACTGACCGGAGCCCGTCGCTGGACGCACCGGAGGACCGAGACACAAAGTAAACACGCCTCTCTGACCGGTACCGGGGGGATAGCGGTTAAACTGAGCGGAGGATGTGCGGAATGTGTCGGTGTGTGTCGGAACGTGGCTGGCCGCTCGGCACCTTCAGACAAAGCTCAAGCTAAGAGGCTAACGGCTTATTAGCTAGCCAAACACCGAGCGGTAATATCTGCAAATATTGGATCTGTGAGTGCATTAATCTGCTCGTTGTGCGTCTTATAACAAACAGAGCGAGCAGCCGCCGGACTCTAACATATGTTGATCCGTGCAGGACTTCAGTGTGAGCGGACTGTTAGAGACGAAGTGACCGGCAGGTAACGTTAACGGTTATCTGCTACTGTAGCAGAGCTGCAGGTAAACGCTGAACTGAGCTGTGTGTTTTCAGTGTTAAACACTGCTGCAGGTATTCATGCACGACTGTTGTTGGTGATTTCCAGAGGTGGAAGACTTACTCACATCATGTATTGCAGTAAAAGTAGAAAAAAACAGTGTTGTAGAGTTACAAATTACTTGTCAGTTACAAGTCCTGCATTCAACATCTTCCTTAAGTAATAGTACAAAAGTATTATCAAAATATAGTACCAAAAGTAAAAGTGTAATTTATCTTATTTAATTGGATTATATTATTATCCAATACATTGTATTAAATATGACTGATAATTTAAATTAAATGTTTTATTTAATTCAAGTAGCTTACTTGTACATAATTATTTTCTAGGGTTTAAAATGTATACAGATTTGACATTTTCCCCTCATACTTCTGTCGGAATGGGTACGAAGTTGGCATTGAATTTCATTTGAAATGGTATTAAAAAGGTCTTAAAAAGCCTTGAATTTAAGTTGGAGGATCCTGGGGGTACCCTGAGATAACCGTTAACGTTACCTGCCGGTCACTTCGTCTCTAAACAGTCCTCTCACACTGAAGTCCTGCACGGATCAACAGATGTTAGAGTCCGGCGGCTGCTCGCTCTGTTTGTTATAAGACGCACACCGTAGCAGATTAATGCGCTCACAGATCCAATCTTTGCAGATGTTACCGCCCGGTGTTTGGCTAGTCTAATAAGCTGTTAGCTTGAGCTTTGTCTGAAGGCTCCGAAAACACCAACACATTCCGCACATCCTGCGCTCATTTTAACCGCTATCCCCCCGGTACCGGTCAGAGAGGCGTGATTACTTTGTGTCTCGGTCCTCCAGGGGGGTCCAGCGACGGGCTCCGGTCAGTTTTTAATTAGCCTGCATTAGTAACAGTTAATTTTGTTACGGTATGAACTTAATCCTAGGAAAGGCAAACAAATATAAGACCTTTTGTTACGAAATCCAAGACTTTGTATACCAAATTCAAGGCTTTTAAGGCCTTAATTTGAGATGATCAAAATTAAGACTTTTTCAATGCTTTTAAGACCCCGCGGGTACCCTGATAATTTACCTGATAATTTACCTAACACAAATTTCCTTACTTTAAAAAAAAGTTTATTTAAAAATAGAGTTTGTTTTCATTGATGATTTCTTTGTCTTTTTTCTAGTTTCTCTGGAAAGTGCTAGGAGAGCAAAAAAGCATCAATGGTCTTCGATGGAGGTTGCCGCGGTCATGAGACATTTTGGCGAACACATCAAAAAAGGAAAACTGGCCACTATGATTGAATGCCAGCAGTGCAAAGAGGCAGAAGATCCTGCTCTGGCTGGTCGCTCTATTCTAAAAATAAGAGATTTTGTAAGAAATCGTGGTGTGACTTTGAAAAGAAAATCCTTGCTAAAAAAATGTCATCAGGACACATGAGTAATAGGGCTGCACAATTAATCAAATTTTAATCACGATCACGATTTTGGCTTCCCACGATCAAATTCACGTGTTCGAGTGATATTTAAAATGCTTCATTCCGTTCATAGAACGCTCTGTATTTTTTTTTTTTTCAAAGCTCCGTAAACCACTCTCTGATCATGTGCCTCCATGAGCCAATCAGAGTTGTTCCCTGCACCGCGCAGCTTAGTTTAGATAGGCTCACTGTCACACAATCATCATGGCTTACTAGGACACGAATAGACAGAGCCCTTAGTTAATGTTATTAGGAACACTTGTGCTTTTCCTGCCATGACAAGTGCTGTGAAAAAAATGCCTATTGAGAAAGCATGGATATCTTAAATAGGTAACACTACGGTAATGACCCTTAACTCTGCCTGCAGACTCCTGAAAAGGTAGAGAGAAGACATTACACACCAGCCTTATACTTTATAGTATTATGAAATGCTGTAGTACAATTAGGAAACATGTTGGAAAAAGGTTTATCTGACTGGCAGATTAAAAGGTTAAATCTAATTTGTAGGTGTTGCCAAAAAGTCCACAGATGTAGACTTGCTCCACTTTTGCTGTACATATTTTCGTCAAGTGTTATGACGTCATCTATAAGTGTTTATCTATTTTATTGGAAGATTGTAGGCCACCAGCTGTCCATTTTAAAGAGTTAGGCCTATGTTTTGTAGTGGTGCCATCCCCATGCACAGCCTTTGAATGTCTGATAACAGACTCCAGGTCAGGCTGTGTCCACGTATGAACCATAGCTAGATCAGACAGATCTGTTAATCTTATCGGAAATTAAGGCGCGTGTGTGTGAAGTGTAGGTGTGTGTTTGTGGGTCCTCTCACTTTGATAGTCTCCCCATCAAGCTCCAGCGTCCTCTCTCTGAAATCGACCCCAATTGTTGCCTCCGGGTTTTTCAGGAAAGTACCCCCGCAGAATCTGTAAGTCAAACACATCTTTCCCACATTTGAATCTCCTATGACTATTATCTTGAAAATCCGAGCGCGTACAGTCTCATAATCATGGTGCGAAGACAGCTCTAAGGAGTAATTTTGACTGAAAACGGTGTCAAATTCATCCCCAGGTTTGTTTTCTGTTGCCATCGCTCATCTTCTCGCAATCTGGATGTGAACGGCACTGAAACATCGCGAGATAGCGATGAATCAATAGATAAACGCTATCCCTCACTTGAGCCAAATCTCTAGGATATGGTGGTCATTTTTCTGTTTTATTGAGGAAGCTCTTCGTTTCCACACCTCTTTTCCAAAACAATGAAAAAGTAACAGGTTCTTAAAACAATATAGATATCCAACAAAAGAATTACCTTCTTATGTGTTTCCTTATCTGCAATTTATTTTTTAATTTAATTAATTTCAAATTTAATTGTAATATTTATTTCATTTAATTGTTATTTTATTTTAAAATAATGAATGAAGTTTTATTTTCTTGTCTGGCCATTTACATGACAAACTACATGCTGGAAATGGCAACTTTTGAAGACAATTTGGATCGTGCTATAAGGCTTGGTTCTTTCAGGGAAGGATTGTAAAGATTTACAAAGAATGTTTAGATCATTTACTGCCAACTAGGATCTAACTGAAACGATGGGCAGGGATTTCTGCAGACGAAATACAAACGGTGATACACTGGTAAGAGCACATTACATTTAGTAATAGTAAAGTATATAGTAATTTTAAATAGATCACATTACTGTATTTTTTCAACAGTTAACTTCATTTATTATATGTGGTGTTTTCATTAGCGGGGTGCAAATGTTCCACCAAAACAAGTTCCTTCCCGAGACTATTTTGCAGAGCCACCGTTGCTGCGTCCAGAGCTTAGCGCTGCCCAAGATGATTGCGATTGGTTTAAAGAAATGCAAACAACCCAGAGTGTTTGTTTTTTTCTCCTATCCTAGAATGTATCTGTGTTGTAGCCAGACAGTCTATGAGCCAGACCTTACTCCAAAACCCTGCGGCGATAGGTCTGGCAGTGCCAGACTAATCCCACTGTAACCTTCAGTTTCAAGATGAAGCAGCAACAAATACTTGTTTACAATACTTGTATTGTGTAAGTTTGCACTTCATGTGTTACACTTGTTGAATAAAGTTTTGGAGAGAAAAAAATACACACAAATGCTCTTCTGCATTGTTTATTTGACACATACACTAAAACAGCTTTATAAATCAGACCAACAACTAGTGGAAACTAATACAGCCTGAAACAACTGCCCTGTATTTAATCCTACCTTCATGAAGGATATAATGTTCAGTGTTACAGAGGTGTGGATTCAACTGTATGTTAATTTTAGAGGCTGTAACTTGTGGTATTGCATTCGCCTATATACTGAGAGGTGTTTGTCTACAGCATTTATATCAAGGAGAGTAGACCCTTCTGTGTTCACAGCTAATAAACTGGTAACAGGTATGGGGTGGTTGGGGAGGACGATGGCTTTGCAACAGTTTCACTACATGTAGACAGAATGTCCTCAAATTACAACAACTCATCAGGACCAAACAATATTGAAAACTAGAGCTGCACAATATATCGTTTATTTTTTTTATCGTCCTCGCAATATCAACTGGCACAATATACACATCGTGAAAGACTGCAACGTATCGCAATAGTGTTAGTTGAAAGAACATATCAGTAGAAAACTGCACTTTAAAATGTAACTAGGGCTGCACAATTAATCAAATTTTAATCACGATTTCGGCTTCCCACGATCAAATTCACGTGATCGAGCGATATTTAAAATGCTTCATTCCGTTCATAGAACGCTCTATATCAAACTCTAAGGACAAAGATAGGTGTTTGTCCCTCGAGTTCTTCAAGAAGACACAGTTTTTTATTTTCTCAAGCCAGACACGTCGACATGCATAATTTCATTTTGCCATTAATTTTCATTTCTGTTCACAAATGGTATGGATTCTGTTGCTCTAATACTTAAGTGAAGGCACTGTATCACACAGTCCACTTGTGTCTGTTTAAGGTTCCATTTATCCATGTTTGACCCTTTAATACACAGAGCTTACATGTTTGTGTATGTGTATGGCCATCCATCCATCCATCCATCCATCTTCTTCCACTTATCCGGTAACGGGTCGCGGGGGTAGCAGCTCCAGCAGGGGACCCCAAACTTCCCTTTCCCGAGCCACATTAACCAGCTCTGACTGGGGGATCCCGAGGCGTTCCCAGGCCAGGTTGGAGATATAATCCCTCCACCTAGTCCTGGGTCTTCCCCGAGGCCTCCTCCCAGCTGGACGTGCCTGGAACACCTCCCTAGGGAGGCGCCCAGGGGGCATCCTTACCAGATGCCCGAACCACCTCAACTGGCTCCTTTCGACGCGAAGGAGCAGCGGCTCTACTCCGAGCTCCTCACGGATGACTGAGCTTCTCACCCTATCTCTAAGGGAGACGCCAGCCACCCTCCTGAGGAAACCCATTTCGGCCGCTTGTACCCTGGATCTCGTTCTTTCGGTCATGACCTAGCCTTCATGACCATAGGTGAGGGTAGGAACGAAAACTGACCGGTAGATTGAGAGCTTTGCCTTCTGGCTCAGCTCTCTTTTCGTCACAACGGTGCGATAGATTGAGTGTAATACCGCACCTGCTGCGCCGATTCTCCGACCAATCTCCCGCTCCATTGTCCCATCACTCGCGAACAATACCCCAAGGTACTTGAACTCCTTCACTTGGGGTAAAGACTCATTCCCTACCTGGAGAAGGCACTCCATCGGTTTCCTGCTGAGAACCATGGCCTCAGATTTAGAGGTGCTGATCCTCATCCCAGCCGCTTCACACTCGGCTGCGAACCGATCCAGTGAGTGCTGAAGGTCACAGGCCGACGATGCCATCAGGACCACATCATCCGCAAAAAGCAGCGATGAGATCCCCAGCTCACCAAACTGCAACCCCTCTCCACCCCGACTACGCCTCGATATCCTGTCCATAAATACTACAAACAGGATTGGTGACAAAGCGCAGCCCTGGCGGAGGCCAACTCTCACCTGAAACGAGTCCGACTTACTGCCGAGAACCCGGACACAGCTCTCGCTTTGGTCGTACAGAGATTGGATGGCCCTGAGAAGGGACCCCCTCACCCCATACTCCCGCAGCACCTCCCACAGTATCTCCCGGGGGACCCGGTCATACGCCTTCTCCAGATCCACAAAGCACATGTAGACCGGTTGGGCATACTCCCAGGCTCCCTCCAGGATCCTTGCGAGAGTAAAGATCTGGTCCATTGTTCCACGACCAGGACGGAATCCGCATTGTTCCTCTTCAACCTGAGGTTCGACTATCGACCGAACCCTCCTTTCCAGCACCTTGGAGTAGACTTTACCGGGGAGGCTGAGAAGTGTGATACCCCTGTAATTGGCACACACCCTCTGGTCCCCCTTTTTGAAAAGGGGAACCACCACCCCGGTCTGCCACTCCTTAGGCACCGTCCCCGACTTCCACGCAATGTTGAAGAGGCGTGTCAACCAAGACAACCCCTCCACACCCAGAGCTTTAAGCATTTCTGGACGGATCTCATCAATCCCTGTGGCTTTGCCACTGTGGAGTTGTTTAACTACCTCAGCAACTTCCACCAGGGAAATTGACGACAATCCCCCATCATCCTCCAGCTCTGCCTCTACCATAGAGGGCGTATTAGTCGGATTTAGGAGTTCCTCAAAGTGTTCCTTCCAACGCCCTATTACCTCCTCAGTTGAGGTCAACAGCGTCCCATCCTTACTGTACACAGCTTGGATGGTTCCCCGCTTCCCCCTCCTGAGGTGGCGAACGGTTTTCCAGAAGCACCTTGGTGCCGACCGAAAGTCCTTCTCCATGTCTTCTCCGAACTTCTCCCACACCCGCTGCTTTGCCTCTTTCACGGCAGAGGCTGCAGCCCTTCGGGCCCTTCGGTACCTTGCAACTGCCTCCGGAGTCCTCTGGGATAACATATCCCGGAAAGACTCCTTCTTCAGTCAGACGGCTTCCCTGACCACCGGTGTCCACCACGGTGTTCGTGGGTTACCGCCCCCTGAGGCAACTAAGACCCTAAGACCACAGCTCCCCGCCGCAGCTTCAGCAATGGAAACTTTGAACATTGTCCACTCAGGTTCAATGCCCCCAGCCTCCACAGGGATGCACGAAAAGCTCCGCCGGAGGTGTGAGTTGAAAGTCTGTCGGACAGGGGCCTCCTCCAGACGTTGTATGGCCATGGTCCTGACAAATAAAGTTGGTCCTGGTAATTACTATTTGTGTCATGGGCGGAGCTAAGTACCTCATTATCGTTTGTCCTCTTAATACAGCATGGTGTCAGGTTCTTGTATTTTGAGTTCTGATGTGTTTATTCAAATTTTGAAGTGAGATTTGTGTTGTATAGCTCAAATAGGATTTTTTAAGATTCACTACATCTTTCTAGCACAAGTGGAAAGGGGTGTCTGTTTAGTGTTACAAAAAACTGGTTTGAAAAAATAGTCCTCCTAATTAACAAAAACCAGTATATGTGTGTGTGTGTGTGTGTGTGTGTGTGTGTGTGTGTGTGTGTGTGTGTGTGTGTGTCATCTTTCGAGAACTGTTAATCCGATCTACTGCACACTTGCCGGGTGTATTGCTGGGTACCCAAAGATGTGCCATGTCGAATTTGGTGCAGTTTGGACATGCTACACGTTCAATATTACAGTTTTTCTCAGTCGCTTTGGTGCATTTCTCACATCACTATTTACATTTGCACAGTTAGTTCAACCTCCACAACATTTAGTCATTTGTGCACATCATAGTAGCAGTTTCTCATTCCTTCCAACAAATTGCAAATGCTTTTGGACATGCATCAATTGCTTTCATACAACTCTGCTGTTTCATAACATTATCATTTGCTTATGTCATGTCAGTCAAAATTAACTATACTTGTGAATGCTGTATAGTCATTCCATATAAAACTAATAGTCCTCATTTCATTGCTTGAGTCATTACATACAAAATTGTTGAACTAGTTGTCAACATCTGTCAAGCAAATTTTAAAAAAAAATTTTAATCTTTTTTTTCCTGAAAATGTCTCCTAAATTGAACAATTTCTCTCAGGTGAATCTCAGCTTTCACTGCTGAGAAGGGGTGTGTGAAGCATTAGTTGCAACCAATGATAAGCCACTTCGCTACAATCACTGTCAGAGCTGAATCCCATAAACCCCCACTTTATAAGCATATATGAACCAAGCAGGAAATAGTGTGTACCATTTCTACAATACTGTGACACAGAAATGGAAGGTCAGCCTCGTGGAAGAGGGGTGAGGGTGCGGGGAGGAAGGGGAAGGGGACAAAACAGGGGAAGAGGAAGAAGAGGCCAAGTACATAGGCGGATCCCTGATGAAATCAGGGCTACAATTGTGGATCATGTTGTCAATCACGGCCTCACAATGGCTGAGGCTGGTCGTAGGGTGCAACCAAATGTTGGGAGAACCACTGTAAATTCAATTATTCAAACATTTCGTCGGGAGAACAGGTGTGTATAAATGGACAGTAATTCAGCACTAAACAATAAGCACCGCACTACTGTCATTGTGTCATACATGAAGCTTGCAGTGGGACAGTAACTTGTCACTGTACATTTTACATTTAGACGTACAGCTTTACTGCATCACACATTTAGTGTATTGTAATGTACAGTAGTGTTACAGTAAAGATTTGCCATATTTACTGTAATTTTACTGCACCACACAGGATTGCAAGACAACCTTGCAGAGGTGGAAGAGGGCGTATTTTTACTCCGCAACAAGAGGAAGCCATTTGCGCAATGGTGATTGCAAACAATGCCATAAGGTTGAGAGAGATACAAAGTGCTGTTATAGAGGATGACAACGTCTTTGGGAATATTGAATCTGTTTCAGTCGATACAATTGACAGAGTGCTCAGGAGGAATGAAATGCGCATGAAACAATTGTACAATGTGCCATTTGAACGGAACAGCGACAGAGTGAAGGAGATCCGTCACCAGTATGTACAGTTAAAACATGTATGTGTTCTATGCATATTCTAATGTTCAGTGCTGTAAACTGTTTACTTTGTGTAGTGTCATGCACTACACTTACATGACAGTTCTGTGTATGTGTATTCACAGTGCATACTGTACAATATGTTGTCCAAAATGCATTATGTTACACAGGAAAGTTGTTAGTTAACTAAAATAGTTTTTCTCACTCCCTCTTCTGTAATAAAGCATGTACTGGAGCTGGAGGCCAGGGAACCGCTGCACACATTCATATACCTTGATGAGGCGGGTTTCAATCTGGCAAAAGGTAGAAGACGTGGAAGGAATCGCATTGGACAGAGAGCCACCATTGATGTCCCAGGCCAACGAGGAGGGAATATTACTATGTGTGCCGCCATCTCAGAAAACAGCGTCCTCACCCATATCCCCCGTCTTGGTCCATACAACACACAACATCTGCTGACTTTTTTAGACACTCTTTACAGGGACATAATCCCTGAGAAAGAGAGGGGTCTAACTGGAGACCATCTGAACAAGCATGTTGTTGTTTTGGATAATGTGCGTTTTCACCACTCAGATGTCGTCAGACAGTGGTTTGCAGCACATAATAGGATGCTGGTGGAATATCTCCCTCCCTACTCACCATTCCTAAATCCAATAGAGGAGTTTTTCTCTTCCTGGAGGTGGAAGGTATTTGACCGGCATCCACATAGCCAAATGGCCCTGCTAGCGGCCATGGATGCAGCATGTGATGACATCACAGCAGAGTCCTGCAGAGGGTGGATTCGCCACTCGAGGAGATACTTTCCTCGCTGCATTGCAAGAGATGATATTCTCTGTGATGTAGATGAAAATATGTGGCCAGACAGAGAGGAACGTCTGGATGTTCATGAATGATTACAGTACTATGTATGTTGTATGTTCAGTTCAAATATGTACTGCAATATTATTTACCGTTGTGCACAGCTGTACCCAAAGGGAGTTTATGTTTGTTATAAATAAGGGTGTATTTTTTCTTTTGTACAATGCTGTGAACAAATTAGAATTGCAAAGAGCATATGCAGTAAAAATGTGAAACATACATATACAGTGTTCTGTACTCATTTACCTCACTAAATACAGTAATGTGTAACTTTACTGTATTTTTCAAATGGCTGTGCAAATAGTATATAGTGCTGTCTTCTGATCTGACTTTTTTGCATTGGAAAACATTTACAGAGTAAACTGTCATAATGAAAACATGACAAAGCCATTTGACTATCTTGTTCATAAACAATGGTGTCAGGACTTTTCATCTTGATGACACTGACACTTTCATTGACATGAATACTTGCTTTTGAGGAATGAACTATCCATTTTGAGTAAGTGACACGCTTTTGCAGGTTATCAACTAGGTTTTGCAGTTTGTACTAATTGTTTTGAGAACTGCATTAACTGTTGTGCAAATGTAAATAGTGATGTGAGAAATGCACCAAAGCGACTGAGAAAAACTGTAATAAACTTTGAGTAAACCATAAGGACTGTTCTGTGCAGCTGTGGGGGCGGGGCTTCAGGGCTCTGCGGTTTTAACTTCGCTGTGTGGAATCAGACGGTCAAAAAATCTGCAGTCCAGCTCTGAGCTGGTGTCTATATCAGCAACACTCTTATTTAAAAAACAAAGAAATAACAAGGAAAATAGATAGATAGATAGATAGATAGATAGATAGATAGATAGATAGATAGATAGATAAATAGATAAATAGATAGATAAATAGGAAGATAGATAGATAGATAAATAGGAAGATAGATAGATAGATAGATAGATAGATAGATAGATAGATAGATAGATAGATAGATAGATAGGAAGATAGATAGATAGATAGATAGATAGATAGATAGATAGAGAAATAGGAAGATAGATAGATAGATAGATAGATAGATAGATAAAGAAATAGGAAGATAGATAGATACATAGGAAGATAGATAGATAGATAGAGAAATAGGAAGATAGATAGATAGATAGATAGATAGATAGATAGATAGATAGATAGATAGATAGATAGATAGATAGATAGATAGATAGAGATAGATACATAGGAAGATAGATAGATAGATAGATAGATAGATAGATAGATAGATAGATAGATAGATACATAGGAAGATAGATAGATAGATAGATAGATAGATAGATAGATAGATAGATAGATAGATAGATAGAGAAATAGGAAGATAGATAGATAGATAGATAGATAGATAGATAGAGAAATAGGAAGATAGATAGATAGATAGATAGATAGATAGATAGATAGATAGATAGAGATAGATACATAGGAAGATAGATAGATAGATAGATAGATAGATAGATAGATAGATAGATAGATAGATAGATAGAGATAGATACATAGGAAGATAGATAGATAGATAGATAGATAGATAGATAGATAGATAGATAGATAGATAGATAGATAGATAGATAGATAGATACATAGGAAGATAGATAGATAGATAGAGAAATAGGAAGATAGATAGATAGATAGATAGATAGATAGATAGATAGAGATAGATACATAGGAAGATAGATAGATAGATAGATAGATAGATAGATAGATAGATAGATAGAGATAGATACATAGGAAGATAGATAGATAGATAGATAGATAGATAGATAGATAGATAGATAGATAGATAGATAGATAGATACATAGGAAGATAGATAGATAGATAGATAGATAGATAGATAGATAGATAGATAGATAGATAGAGAAATAGGAAGATAGATAGATAGATAGATAGATAGATAGATAGAGAAATAGGAAGATAGATAGATAGATAGATAGATAGATAGATAGATAGATAGAGATAGATACATAGGAAGATAGATAGATAGATAGATAGATAGATAGATAGATAGATAGATAGATAGATAGATAGATAGATAGAGATAGATACATAGGAAGATAGATAGATAGATAGATAGATAGATAGATAGATAGATAGATAGATAGATACATAGGAAGATAGATAGATAGATAGATAGATACATAGGAAGATAGATAGATAGATAGATAGATAGATAGATAGATAGAGATAGATAGAGATAGATACATAGGAAGATAGATAGATAGATAGATAGATAGATAGATACATAGGAAGATAGATAGATAGATAGATACATAGGAAGATAGATAGATAGATAGATACATAGGAAGATAGATAGATAGATAGATAGATAGATACATAGGAAGATAGATAGATAGATAGATAGATAGATAGATAGATGGAATGTTACAAAGTACATTTACTCAAGTACTGTACTAAAGTACAATTTTGAGGTACTTGTACTAAAGTAGAGTATTTCATTTGTAGTACATGAGTTTGCATTTAACCCTTCTTTATAGTTCTACTCCACCACATTGTTTTGTCATTAGTAACTTAAGTTACTAATGACTTTGCAAACATATTATTCTAAAATCAAATCAGTTAATACATGATGGTATATTATTATAGGTTAAGCTAGCAGTATATAAACATTCTTTCTTTTTAACTAGCTGCAACATTAAATTATTGCACACATTACAGTACACAGTAATATAATAAATATGATTCTGCAAAATGAACACTTTTACTTTTAGTATATTTTGATGCTGATGCTAGTTTTGAATGTAGTACTTTTACCTGTAAAGTAAGAGTATTTCTACACTGTGGTATTGTATTTAAGATCTGAGAGCTTCCACCACTATGCATTTCATAGTCACACCGTGAAATTAAAGCCACATCAAGGCTGATGGCTGGTGTCTGGCTGATGGAAATGCATGGTCACACTTCATTTTAGTGCAGTGTTGAAACTCAGCTTCCCATCCAGTTATCACTAACAACTCCAATGAAATTCCTCAGTTACTGATGTACATTTTCCTGGAACTGTAACAAAAAACAGCAAAGTGAGACATGGATGAAATGCTTAAACCACGGAGGAGTTGTGAAGGCTGTTTTTTACACAATCACTTGGGTGGTATTCCTATCGAGAGTGACTTTCACTGCGTGCTAGCAGACAGCCTCAGTTAGATGGTGCAGAAAACTAATTCATTCATAATTTCCCTGGTGTCTGATTCAGCTTTGGCTGGCATTTATTACTGTAACAAACTCAATCCTTCTTCTTGTGAAGCGATGACTATGCTGGTCAGACATGGAGGTCACTTCTCATGAAAGATCTGTTATTATCATTTTGTTCGTGAATGTCCTTGTTTTAAAAGATTTTCAGATTACTGGTGGTTAAAATCACTGACAGCTTTAGGTTTAACAAATTATGGTACAATTTTAATAAAGAAGACACTGCCAAACACATTCAGCTGAATTTCTTTATTCAGAGGGTATATAAAAGGCTGCTTATAGAATTTTTGTAAGGAGCCTTTATAATTATAAATATTTCAGAAAATAATTCTACTTTGTCTGCTAATACTGTGAGATTGAAACGAGTGCTTTAAGTATTGCGACATCTTGTTTATGTGCATCTATCCATGGCAATTAACCAACACTAAACATTTTTACAGTATTATTCTAGTTTTGGATTGTTTTCTCTTGTTTGGCTTAGATTTAGTCATTTAATAGAGTCTGCTGGACTTGTTTTTCACACCTTAAAATCCTTTTTTTTAGATAGATTTTTATTGATCCCAAAAATGGGAAATTATACATAAAATAATAGGATACAATGTACATGAAATAATAAATAGGATAGAATACAAGAACAAATATTTAAAATATATACAAGTTAGGAATAAAAATGTACAACTACTTAAATAGTATTAATAAAGATGTAAGTAAACCTATTGTGCAAGTTGCACTTAGTGCAAAATGTTCATTCCTTGAAGACTTCCAGCTGTTTTCTCATTACATTAGTGACGTACATGTTCTGGTCTGAGGCCGATGTGATATGCCAACGATCCATTAAAGATACATATGCAGCAACTACCGATACACTATGATATGATCCACCCCTGTATTGCCATGCAGTGCAGTTTGACACAATGCTAGTCAACGCAATGCAAAAGAATATAATGCTATGCAATTCAAGTTTGATTTGATTTTCTTTGTTTCTTCTTAAGCAAATAAATTGTGTTGCTAAGCAGCCTGCTTTGGGCTTTCATAAGTTGGCAGAAATACTTTCACTTCCATTAGGTGTATTTAGCCTATGAAGGACAAATGAAGAATTACAATTACAATATAGACAGAGATTACAATATATTATATGTATATATGTTCAACAAAAAAGTAATATGTGTGAATGTGCGATACTCTTCGTAACAGCCTAAATGCAGGTCAGTGTGTGTGTGTGTGTGTGTGTGTGTGTGTGTGGTCTGACAGTCAGCGCTGTGATGAGTAACACAAGTTACAGCAGGAAGAGTAAAGGAGAAAGAGCATGTAGCTCTTCCTCCATGTTGCTTGTGCATAGTGTTTAAAGAAATGTGTTTTCATTCATTGAGTTGTTACAGCTGGGAGCTGGATGGGACTGTGTGTGTGTGCGCGTGTGTGCATGCGTGCGTGCGTGCGTGTAAATTGTCAGGTGTGTGATTGTGCTTATAAGGGTGGCAGTAGCTTAGTGTGAAATGACTTGTCTTGAGAACTGGAGTGTGGCAAGTTCAGGTGCAGGTTGGACCATGTTACGGAGTGTGGACTGGTAGCTGGAGAGTTGCCAGTTCACCTCCTGGGCACTGCCGAGTTGCCCTTGCGCAAAGCACTGAACCCCATACTACATGAAGGGCCGACTATGTGGCAGCCCCATCACTCTGGCATCTCTCCAATGCATGTGTATGTGTGTGTATTTCCCAACGAGTCCTCCAAACCATATGACGATACAGGACCTTTATCTCTAAACCAGAGACCGCTGTACACGTCGTTAACTTTGTGAAACGGGGCGACCTCTAGCTCCCCCAGTCGGGTGTGTGTGTGTTTATAAAGTATTTCTTTCTTTATTTCTCTTTCTAATTTTCACCTGTGTCACCCTGAGAAAGAGTGGTGTGCAGTTGATGCATGTTGGTCTTGTCTTTTCTAGTGAACAGTAAAAAACAATTTCAAAACACGAGTGACTTTCACTGAGAGAACATCCGATGGCTTCCGTTCCTAGACGGTGACTAAAATGGATTTACTGTAACAGCTGTTGTTGTCAGCCACCATCGCACTGCCTGAGAACAGTGTGAGACTATGACTATGTTGGCAGGCTGGACAGCGGTCTTAGTCAGTAGATCTAAATCTAAATAGATCAGTTCAGTGAGACAAAGCATTCCCAAAGGGCTGGTGGTGAAATACACATGGGTGATATCCTCCAAAACAGCTTGTCATAGATTCTCAAACTCTCTGAAACTAATTGAGACATAAACAGCAGTCTCTTAAAAGATGTCTCCTCGTTTGGGGTTTTGATGATGGTGTTGAGATTTACATGTAGTGACTGTGAAGGTGGACGTATTTGCATTTATGTTTCTGCACTTGTTTATTCATGTTTTCCTCACCTGTCCGTAAGGAACAACATCTATTTAGAGCTAATAATATAATTTTCATAAAGAAGACTTTACTACACAAAAATAGCAGAATGTCCACTTTATAGAAAACATAAAAAGACTCATTCAGGTGAAATAAAAAAATTGAAATATTGTGAATCAAATTATTTAAAGGGGCCCTGTGCAAAAAACACATGTACCTTTAATGTTACCTGTTAACCTGTAACCAGTACAGTGAATGGAAGCCTGTGAGGCTTTATCTGCCATTATGCTTTACTGAAAAAGGATATGTATTTTTAATTCTTGTTATGTTCGCATAGAATAGTGGACCCAAAATGCAGAGAGCAGGCAGGTAGGCAGGCAGCAGGTTAGAGCTCGAGGATTTATTTAAACAAAAGTCTACACAATAAAAGGAGTCCAAAAATACAGCAGGCAAAACAAAAACTCACGGACGAGAAGCCTGGAGTGAACACGGTTGAGAAGCTGACATGCTGACAAAGTCCAGAAGGGACGCAAACACACCAACTGATTGGAACAAACACAACACAAACCCTAACCCTAACCCACCCCCCGGGCAACCTGCTTGTCGTATGGTTTGAAGAACAATTTGCATTAAATAGCATTTATGAAAAAAATCTCATGTTTTTTATGATGTTAAATCTTGACCCAGAACATGCTGCGGTGAAGCCCTACACTTCAATGAGAAGAGGCAGAACATTTTACGAGGAAATTCATAAATTGATGACAACCTCAACCAATCAATAAAGTTGAGTTCCAGCTGTAGCTTGTGCAGCCACGAGCTGTGTGGATGGGAGATAAGGACATTTCCCCATCGATAAGCCACTCACTGATCACCTCGGCACCCCCTGACCACTCTGTTCCTCTCGTGTTGTACAACCCACATCCACCATTACAGCCTGACTGTCTCTCTGGGCTCTGACGGCTATAATTGGCTCTGTTGGCCTAGTCTGGCTAATGCATTATGAAAGCTCCCCTGGCCTGGCTTATCCTCCGACAGCGCTCACAGGTTCATACCTCTGTGTCACCGTAACATGTTCTGTACATGCTGAGAGCCTTAGCAAAAGCCCAGTTGACATCCACAGACTGCAGTGGCAGAAAGAGAGGTAGAAAGACAGAGAGGAAAGAATTGCTGTCACAAGACTAACTGCCATCAGGAGGAATCACAGAGACATTTCTAGGTAAGACTGTGTTTGGATGGACATTTGTATACATGGTTCTTTTTTCAATACTTTTTTTCAATAGAGGACACTGTTTGACACCATAGAGGATCATGTGTACAGGTCATGTTCTTTGTATTTACGTATTTCTTTTTTGGTATTTGGGAGTTTTAACAACCTAAGGGGAGTTTACATCAGAGCTACAACAATTAATCAATTAGTTGTCAACAAATAAATTAGAGGCCAACTATTTTGATAATTGATGAATTGGTTTGAGTCATTTTTTAAGAAATACAAAATAAAAGTAAAAATTCTCTGATTCCAGCTCCTTAAATGTGAATATGTCCTAGTTTCTTCTCTCCTCTGGGACAGTAAACTGAATATCTTTGAGTTGTTGACTAAACAAGATATTTGAGGACGTCATCTTGGGCTTTGGGACATTTTTCACCATTTTTCTGACATTTTATAGACCAAACAACTAATCCATTCATCAAGAAAATAACCAACAGAAGCAAATAATCAAAAGTTGCAGCTCTAGTTATTCCACAACTCTGAAGGTAATTCTATTTTTTTCAGATTCAATATTTCTCAACCAGGATTCTGTTTGTGCACCAAAATGTTATTCCTGACAACATGATGAGGGCTCTGAAAACACATTTAGATCCTCATTTTGGGAGAAAAAAAAATATATGCTTTATTTGTCAGGTCTCTTTCTCTCTCTTCTCTATTAATATTATATTTAGAAGGTTTCTGGAAAGTGAAACGTTACAAATAGAAAAACATAGCTAGGGGAGACCGGGGATAGTTGTAACACGGGTCAGATTGTAACACGTCCAATTTCTCCAATCAGGAACAAGTTGCTCTGTTTAGTCCTTATTACACATGTGAAGAAGTAGTCAGCTGCAAATATGGCTTGACCCCAAAAAAATTCTAACAAAAGATTTCTCAGTAGTTTACAGTAGTATCAGATGTACTTAAAAACATACTAAAAGTTTACCAAAGTTTGACTCCAAGAAAGGCCCCATTTTCAAAATGGCGGCCGTCATGGCTTTAAAATGACCATTACTCCTTTGTATTCCTCCTAGACCAGGAATACTGGTGCCTGATACATGTTTTGGCCATGTAATATTCTAATTAGCATATTTGCATGATAGATAAGTGATTACAAGTACAATTATATATTAAAGCAATTGGTTACAAGCATATTTATGCGAAAAACAAGGGCGAATACAATTACATACAATTTAGTAATACAATTTCCCTTAAGCAATTGCATATTTCTCCTTTCTCATATTGTTTTGCCTAGTGTTGGTGGTTTCTGTGGTTCATAAATATTCTTTTGATTCCAATAAAGAATAAATTCATTAGAACTGTGTGGTACTGTAAAATTAGTCAAAACAGGGCTGCCATGTGACAGCTCAGTACCGCTAACCCCTTTTATTTTTTTATATATTTTTTATATGTTTCTTTTTTTTTTGCCTTTTGTTTTTGATATTTTTGTAATACTTTTCTTATTTATACATATCTTTTTCTATTTTCTTCAGTTGTTTCCTTTTATTCTGGTTTATTTTTGATACTTTTTTGCACTGTGAACTTCACTAGATTTATAATATAATAATAATAATAATAATAATAATAATAATAATAATAATAATAATAAGCTTTATTTGTATAGCACCTTTCATACACAGAATGCAGCTCAAAGTGCTTTACATTTGGAACATTTAACACAATAATAGAGAATAAAATAGTAATAAAAATAATACAACTGGAGGCTAGCGCATCATGTTGTTGGAGAAAAGTCAATCAATAAATTTACCAAAAATAAACCCAACTCACAATATTCTTCAACCAAACACATGAACACATGAAGAAATAAAGTAAAATATAAATGATAACAGTCATATGTCCATAAACAATTCCATCTCTTGATGTATATAGTTAGTAACATTCAGTTACACAACACAAGATAAAAATGTAGAATTTATTTTTTTTAAATATTCACTGAGCTCACTTGTCTGATGTACAGAGGCAGGGTGTTCCATAGCTTTGGTGCATAGTGGATAAAAGCAGCTTCTCCACTTCGCTTGTAGAGCACTTTGGGTATAATTAAAAAGTTTTAAAGGTTTTAAAGGCAGTCGGAAACATACCTGTTTCTAATGAGGTATTTATTATCTTAAGAATAAAAGGGGCCAAACTGTCATATACGTTTTTGAGAAAACTAGTAGGGACTGGATCCAAAGCACATGTTGAGGAGCCGGTTTGAATTATAATCTTGCTAAGCTCTGATTGCGTAATAGTACTAAAAAATCTTAATTTTGGGGGGATGTTTTTGTGTGTACTGTCAAACTTTACCTATATTGCTAATAGCCTCCCTTATAGAGATTACTTTGTTTTTAAAGAAGTCTGCAAATTCTTCGCATCTTAAAGAAGATGCCTGACTTAATGTGTCAAATGGTGTTTGATGTAGCAGCCTGTCAATGGTGGAGAACAACATCCTGGAGTTTCCACTATTTTCAGCAATTACCTTAGAGAAGTAGATCCTTCTCTCACTCCAAACAGCTCTATTATAATTTGCTATTTTTTCTTTTAAAATGGCACGGTGAACTTGTAACTTAGTTTTTCTAAGTTACAGTTTGTCGTCACACTCTATCTCCCATAGAGGTTGATTATAGTGATTTTCACAATTCCCAACTTGACATGGTCCACAAGCAGGCAGGCATGGTAGTCCATATGCCCTGCAACTGCACCGTTGTGTTCGGCAGGCAGTTGTGCAATTACAGTGGATCATCTGCAGGAGGCTTTCTGGGGCAGCAGTCTTACTGGTCATAACTGGCAGGAACCGGTTGTCCATCAGTTTCCATCCCCAATCCACTGTGTTCATGTCACCTTCCTTTCCAATCCACACCACGATCTGGAAGTAAACTCTTTGGCAGTGGTATTTGGTTGAGGAGGCAGACGTTCTGGGGTAACAAATGATTTGGCGGTAACGATTTTCTTGCTAAAAAGGTTGTAGCGCAAAGAGGCAAGTGAATTGCTGCTACCTTGCTTGAGGTGGGAGCAGAAACACATTTACACAGGACTGGATGGTTGATTCACCATTCACAAGTTTCTGGAATGCTGCCAACACTAAAAGTGTGTAAAGTTGTATCACATCCTGTGAGGGCATGAATAAACAGCAACTGGGAACACAAGTCACTACCCAGGACTTGTTTCATCTCACTGATGTTGTACACTTCAGTAGCTTTGGACTTGTCTGAATGAAAATAGAGGCCTCTATTGTTCGTCCCAGCATAGTAGAGGAGAAGAATGAGTAAGTCTTTACCCTCCCCTATCAAGGTTTTGGGCTGATGTTCTGAGGCCTTGACTGCAGCTTTGACAATGTCCATGTCTGCATCACCTGATGCATTGATAGCAGTGCAGCCCTTCTTCTCCAGCTCCTCGGTCATAAGATTAAAAAGTCCTTGTTTGTTGCAAGATCTGGAAAGGAAATCATCCTTTCTTCCCACAAACTCAGTCTCTGCATTGAAGTTAACGATGGGGTGAGTGTTTTCACCACGTCTCTGATGCGTATTGTCTTTGATGGAAGGACCTTCGCTATAACCATCAAAAACGATCGTTGCTTTACCATAATGGCGTATGGTAAAGTCTGCATATGGTGGAGTGCAATTAGACCGTAACTGTCACCCTTTTTCCATGCCAAGCGGTGAACCAGGGAGCCACCGTCAAGGACATAATGCTCAGTTGGTGGGATGGAATCCAGGACAGTTTTGTTAGATTTCTTTCTTGAGAACTCAGTGACTGCCTGCGCTAGTTGGGGCTTGTTGGCTTTACAGAAGATCTCCTTGCCTTCGAACAGAAAATGAGAAATGAAAACTGTCCTGTTCAGACATGACATCACCTTTATACTCAAAAACATCTATAGAGGATGCATTACATATGTATTACCTTATTCAAATTGAAATGAGTGACCATTTTAGAGAGTTCACACACAGGCCTCTGTTTGGGCTAATTCAGAGTTGTTTATGATCAAAGTTATACAACTCCAATTTAAGTTACTTTTGGGTGCAATAACTTTTACACTGAATGTCAAGTCTGTGTTTTAGCAAAAAAAAAAGGGTATGTGTCCAAAAACACGTACTGAGTAGGAGTTACATGACATAGTCTAAACCGTTTACATCTCTGGTTCACCCCAAACAAAGATAAAACCCTACAGTAATCTCACAAAATCATGTATTCCATAAGTATGTAATCATATTACAATGCAGTGCAATTTAGACAAGTCCAATGGATTCATAGACCCAAAAAACATGGGGTTAGACACCAAGATTACTTGGCTAGGTCAAATAATGAAGGAGTTAGGATATTTTAAGGGCTTCCTGTCCATCTTGGACGCCATCTTGAAATTTACACCTTTCTAGTGGTCAAACTTTGGTAAACATTTAGTATGTTATTAAGGACACCTAATACTACAAAAAACAGCTGAGAAACCTTTTGTTAGAATATTTTTAGGGTTAGGTGTTTTTTTTCATATATGCAGCACCCTGTGACTGACCCATTTTCAGTTGCAGAGATATCAGCTACACCATTTAATAGCAGACACATGGATCTAGTTTGTATCACATTTTGAACCCACTGGCTTAAAAGAGCTCAAAGATACAGACAGAAATGTCAAAAATGTTACAACTATCCCCGGTCTCCCCTACAATGTTTTGAGGAAGTTACGTTAGTTACAGTTCAGTGAGCTGAGTTTATAAGCAGCTGTTGATTTTTTTTAGATGAATATTCCCCAAAAGAACTGGTCCATTTAGATTTAGATTTATATAAATTATAGTAAATAATCAAAAAGCTAACTAAAAAACTCCAAATAATAATAACACTTTTGGCGGCAGGGTGTGGGGTTGGGAATGAATGCTGCAGCCATAAAATAATATTCCAAATACATGTCACTATTTGGGATTGGGATCTTTACATTACAGACTACTCTGTCTTAAATTTTGACTATTGCCCTTTCAGGTTCTTCCCATTGATTAAATCCATTTAACTCTGCCATTACTGCTATAGCAGAGATTTGTGTAATTGCCAAACTGGTTTATTTCTGTTGTCATTTTCAGTAACTGTAATGTTTAAAGATATATAGTTAAACACGGAGGTCCGACCTGTCTGATGTTTCTGCTGTGATTATTTCCTGTCCTGTATTGCTTTGCTAGCGTCTCTGATAAACCAAATCTAGCGTTAGGAACAGCAACATCTCACCCCCGGTCTGACCGACTGCTAGTTGAATTGAATTTCCCCTTGGGGATCAATAAAGTATCTATTTATCTATCTATCTAGTTTGGGGGGGTGTCATTTTCTTTAGTCTGGGGCCCAACAGGTAAATAAGGGCTCCAACTTGATGTTAGTGAAAGCGTTGACATATAAAAGCATCAAACATGACATGAGTGTTCATCCGTTAATTTGTTTGTATGTGATGCAGGAATTTTTTTACCCGAAAGTTATTGTCAACAAACACTGTGATTGGTTCTATAGTCTCAAAGAGGGAATGGCTCACAGGAGTGCAGGATATCCTTTAAAAAGATAAAAAGATGGAATCACCTTTGATGTTCACATCACAGTATCACAATAGCAACATTAAAAGACATGCGTTCCTCTGCAGGATGAAGCCCAGGTGCCTCCTCTCCACGGTGGACAGACTTCCCACCATCAACGAGATGCAGGAGAGCAATGCAGAGGATGAAGACGAGGATGATTCCTCACACACCATGGAGGAGTATGTGGACTCCATCAGAGAGCTCTCCCAGCCGGCTCCCTACCCTCTCCACGGGCCCCTCAGGGGTCACCGCCGCTGGATGGTGCGCACATGCCCCGGGGTAACACCTGTGGCTCCATCTACCTACGCACCCTGGATTCCAGTTGAACTCTCAGATATATCACTTACTTTAACTGACCAAACAAACTGCGATTCACCACTGTGTTTTAAACAGAACCTGCTGGACATGTTGGTTGCACAATCCCTGTTTGCAGGCCTGGTGTGAGCCAAAGGAAGGATTAACGGGAAGAACAGACTGGATTTACTCAGCTACCCCTGCAGCATGCATGCTTTGACATCAGCTCCACGTTGCATGATTAATTTATGTGTAAGAAGTAATTGAGTACAGCCACTTTCCAAAAGTGATATGTATTTCCTTTGAAGTGCTAAAAGAGTGCAACACATGAAACAAAAGATGAAAAGGGAAAAATATCAAGGGCAGAACAAACAAATGAGCAGCCTGAGGTGTGAGCAAACTAAGTGGTTGCGTAGGGGCCCTCAGCCACCAGGGGGGCCCCAAACAAACGGAAAATGTCAACTCTCTTTGGGTTTTGGGTCCCGACGATTTCAATATATTTAAGGATACACTCCCTGATTTTTCCTACGAGACTCATCTGAGGGCCCAAATATGGAAGATGTAAAATTACATTATAAAAGTTGGGTGGAGCCCCCAAAATGAACTGAAAATGTGAAATCTCTTTGGGATCTGGATCTTCTTTTAAATATTTAATATATTAGATACTTTGCTTTCAGATGCTGCTGAGAGACCAACACTGAGGCAGATCTAAAATGAGTAAATTAAATTAAGTAAAAAGGTGAAATCACATCCGTATATGTAAATCCTTTTTATGTCTGCAGTGTCATAAGGAAATTAATTTTTGTTTAATAAATAGTTTTTATTATGACATGACTTTTTCATGCTGTAATACCTATACCTATAACAATGTGTATTGTATTTCACTTCATTTCCTTTTGATTTGTTTTAATTTAGGCATTTTAAACATCTTGGGCTGGCCCTGGAGATGAGATGAATGAAGCAATAAAGCACATTCATGATCCCTGCACTGTACAAAAGTTTCAGTTATATTCTGTGTCTTTAAAAAACATTTTGTTCAATATTAAATAAAACAATTGTGAGAAAAACATGACTCACGCTTCAGCAGTGACTTTGTTCCTTGACATGTAAACATCCCAGCGGCCTTTAAACACTGCTGTCCTTCATTATCTTTTGAGGCTGTGCTTCATGTTCAAACGTCTACTTTTAGTTTCTTTTTCCCTGAAGTTTTGTGACCATGTGGAAATGCTCTCCAGCTGGGTCTTGGCAGGAATAGCCAGAATTACGTTCAACAAGCATGTGGTGAGGGAGGGAGGGAGTCGAGCAGCCACCCTGGAGACGCTTCCACAGAACAAGCCTGCAAGTCTTATACTAACTGACCCTAAATTGCTTGTACACATTGTGCAACACTGCATGCGTCAGGCACACAGAATGGAAAAATGGATATATAACTCAAAAAGATGAATGTCGTGCAATAACATTAAGGTGCTTCATGGTAATACCTTGACTCATGTAGTCGGTGGATAGTGTACAGATAAGAAAAGACTTATGTGCCGTAAATTATTATCTACACTCAATGTTGCACAACATTTACAGAAAAGTGCAACTTCAGCAATGCGTCTGTTGACAACATTGGATTTGCTTTTAATTGAATCCACAGTGATGTTGAGGTGAAGATATCATCTATTCTCCAAAACTCATTAAATTACAAAAGGAATGGGTTACTGTGAGCAGCGCTCTGCGTTAAGATTCACAGCAGCGTGCCAGAGGAGTGATATAAAACAGATTTGCTGTAGTTGATTCAAAGTTTGGCTGTAATATCCCAAAGACCTGTGTGATGTGAAAACACTCACAAGTGTGGCTTTAAATATTAAATACTACGGTAGCCGACAGGGGCAAATGAACTGCAACTTTATGAAACGCACGCAAATAGACAAAACACGAGCAAATTCAGAAAACATCTTCATTAATTTGGCAACACATGCACAGCATTTAGCAAACGCGCTGCATATACACACAACACAACCAAATACACAAACACGGTGCAAATACAGAAACGATGCAAAAAGAAAAGCACACAACCCCCGAAAACAAATGCAACAAAAAAACGCTGCATCCAGATTACACAAGGGAAGTCCTCTAGGCCTCTAGGGGGAGTGCTGAGTGGAACAGCTTGATTTTTGACCCCACGGGGAGAGAGCGCTCTGCCTTTTTATTACCACGAGTTTACAGACACGTCTCTGCTGATTGGGTATCAACTGTGACCTGAGCCAATGACCTATAGACACACCCACCAAGCGAGAGAAAACATATCTCAAACATAGACTTAATATTTACAGTCTATGATCTCAAAGCAGTTGCACACCGTTTCACAACGGTGCACACAGTTCTGAGATTGAACGTGTCCCGGCTCTCTCTCTCTCTCTCTCTCTCTCTCTCTCTCTCTCTCTCTCTGTGGGGTCGAAAATCAAGCTGTTCCACTTAGCGCTCACCCTAGAAGTCTGGAGAACTTCCGTTGTCTGGATGCAGCGTTTTTTTGTTGCATTTGTTTTCGGAGTTTGTGTGCTCTTCTTTTTGCATCGTTTCTATATTTGCAGCGCGTTTGTGTAATTAATTGTGTTGTGTGTATTTGCAGCGTGTTTGCTAAATGCTGTGAATGTGTTGCCAAATTAATTAAGATGTTTTCTTAATTTGCTTGTGTTTTGTCTATTTGCGTGTGTTTCGTTAAGTTGCAGTGCGTTTGCCCCTGTCGGCCACCGTAAAATACAGCTGAAGAAAGCAGAAAGATAAAACGAGCTTTGTGTCAGAAAATACTGCAACATCTCAGCATTCATCAAGAGAATCCATCTCACAAACTACTAATCATCTGCATGAAATACAACAATTAAACATTTAGACAAATTTGAGCATGAAGACAACATTGGATTCATATCTGCAGGCTCCAGTTTAGACATGAACTGCAGTCATAGAAGAGAAACAGGTTTTTGTGTGGGTGCCTTAACATGTTTCCTGACAATCTAACAAAAACAGTCACAGAACATTTACTTTGCATCTTATTATTTCACAAGACAGAGTGCTGCACTGTTCAGGTTAATCGGAGCATAAATCATCTCTAGGTTGCAGTCTGAGTTCTTCTTATTTAGCTCTATCGTTTTGGCCCCTGATTCTGAAAGGAGATCTATAGCTTGCTCTGTGGGTTGGTAGTTCCAAAAGGGTTTTTCCAGCCTTTGGTGGAAGGCTAAAATTTGGCATGGAGGTCAAGTGTTTGTTGTGCGTGTATGAATGCATGAACGTGCGGACGCATGGGCGTACTAAATCACAGCTATTGCTAATTTGCACTTTAAAAAAAATGCTGTTAGCATCACAAATTAAATTCCAATAATCTACTAACCTACAAAACCTACAGCCAAAAACTTTGGGAAGATACCCAGTCCTGGGGCAACGCATTCTTATGAACAGGTCCGTATGATATCGTACGAAAATGTATGCACACCAAAACGTAAGATATCGTACGAAACTAGGAGACCGATGGCTGGTCACGTGACGCCGGCTACAGTGGCCGGTTATGAGCTCCATGACGCCGAGCGGCAGCTGCTAGTTGTTAAAAGTTGCCCTGCCACACGTATTTCATTACTTTGTTTAAAGTTCTGCTATGGACTCTGTACATTTTTTGTGGAAAAAATGCTTTGGTTACCTTGTCTCAAGCCATTCTAGCGTGGTATAGAAAGCCTGCAGGAAGACTCGATTTGTGTCATTCAACGAGCTAAGCTGCTTGACTCTGATTGGCTAACAGTTAGCCAATGAGAGCCTGGCTATCAGCATCCTTTACCCAGCGCAACTGGGAGAGCTCATGAATAGTAATGAGCTCAGGCAACACTACGTCAGACTGACCAGCTTTTGTAATTGGCCTGATTTCTCAGCTTATTTCTTTTCAGTGGCTAGAGCTGACAGAGGAGGTAGCAGATCATTTTCACATTCACGACATAACACAAACACATATGGCCCTAACATATTTCAAAAAATACAAGTAAAAACGGTTTTGTGTGGCAGGGCACCTTTAAGTCGCTACAGAGCTTCATGACGCCGGCGACCGACCTTGGTCACAGCTCTGCTGTATCAGTGACAGTTAGTAGATATGTTTAGCTGCTGCAGAGCTCTGCGATACCGGCTACGGTGCTCCGCATGGTGCTCCACAAGGTGCTCCTTCATTCCCGGACCCCGCTACAGAGGTTAGCCTGTTTATGACATGTTTACCTGTATCCTTCTGCTGGTTCAAAATCGCGTCCACATCTTGGCAGCACCCACTAACTTCCACAGACCAGCTCCATCCACAGACCAGCTCCATCATTCCAGTTAGAATCAATAATAGACCAAACAAATTGGTGAAGCCACTATGTAATAACAACTACTTAACTGATAAGACAGTGAATTTGGTAGGGCTGGACCCGAATATTTGAATATTCATTCGGTGGGTTGGTATTCGATTTGAAAATTTGACATTCGAATATTCTTTTTTTTTTTGGTTTGCACAACCTGGCATCCCCCTCCAAACGGTTCTCATTCGCGCTTGAATATGTTCGAAATATAATACTCTCTTTTACATTTTTAAAAATGTAATCACAAAATATCAGACAGTAATCAGACGTTAGCGTCATGGACTCATGGCAGTGCGCTACCCCCCTGGCCCGTTATGAACGCTAATCAGCACATCTGCGTTCATCAACCACCAGAACCGGACCGTGTGGGTGTGCGCAGAGAGAGAGAGAGAGAGAGAGAGAGAGAGAGAGAGAGAGAGAGAGAGAGAGAGAGAGAGAGAGAGACGGTGTTGTCTTGTGCGTTCTGCATGTGGTGTCTGCTGATGTGCAGGTTACCTTCCCCCCAAACACGGACACACATATATACAGATACGTCTCGCTTTATAAGATAAATAGCCTGCCTATAAGTGGCATCATGCTCTGTCTGCACTTGTTGTCTGGTTGTGCTTTGCATGTGTGGGATTCTGATACGTCCTTAAATTCGGGAATTGTCGGTGTTTATTCAAAGTCAAAGACAGTCCAAAGTAGTGCAACTTTGACCATTTTTGTGGGTCTGAGGTGTATGCCACATTTTAGCTGCCAAAGCTCCGCTGCTCTCTGTCTCTGGTCCTCAGGGTGAGCGGGGGAGTGGCCAGCGGCTGGAGCGGAAAAAGCCAATGTGTGCTTCTTTTAGTGATATATATTTAACGATATCTTTTGCATTTATAATCCAAACAACGTCAAACTTGGCACTGCACTTAATCGTGCCCGTAGCAAGACACCTGTCAAGTTTGAAATCCATCGGACTAACGGTTCGAGAGATATTTGCATAAAACCCAGACAGACAGAAAGACGTTCCTGCAAGAGATAATAATATGTCCTCTCTCCGAAGCTTAATATTCGATGCTCATTACTACCGAAGCTTCGAAGCTCAAAAAATGGTATTCGGACCAGCCCTAGAATTTAGTATCCATTCCTTGTCAGCCATAGTGTGTCCCAAAAAATGAGACAGCTAATAAATTTAACACATTGACATATGCACTACTAAACGTCAGGTCTTTGGCAGGAAAATCATTTTTAATCAATGATTTTATTATTAAGCACAATCTTGATTTTATGTTTTTAACTGAAACCTGGTTAGACCATAATAACAGTGTTGCTGTTCTTATCAAGTCAGCTCCCCCTAACTTCAGTTTTATGAGAATACAATGAATAAGAAAGGAGGTCGAGTCGTCATTTTGTTTAATGACTCATTCCAATGTACACACATATCTTGTGAAAATGTTGCTTATTTTGAATATGTAGCTCTTCAGCTGATGTCCTCCCCTCGACTTATATGTATTAATATCTACAGGCCACCTAAATACTGTGCAACCTTCTTTGATGACTTTACTGAACTGCTGTCTATAATCTGTATTAACTTTGACTGTGTAGTTATTGCTGGTGATTTCAACATTCATGTTGACAACCCCCAGGATAGAGGGACCAAAGAACTGTGTTGTATTTTTGAGAACTATGGACTGACTCAGCATGTGACGGAGCCCACGCACAATAAGACACTCTGGACTTGATTATCTCCAAGGGTCTGAACATTTCCAATGTTGTAGTGACTGATATTGCTCTCTCTGATCATTCCTGTGTTTTCTTTAATGGCACTATCTCTGCACAGAAAAGTGTTCAAACAAAGGTAATCAAAAAACGGTACATCACTGAGAACACCAGTGAAACATTCATTCAGCTTTTCTCCTCCATACCCACCCTCTCAGGGGTCTCAGTCACTGAGCTTGTAGATAATTTCAATTGTAAAATTACAAATGTTATTGATACCATTGCTCCCACTAGAGTTAAAGATGTCTCTGGTAAGAAAAGATCTCCATGGAGAAATGTCATACTGGTAAGAACAGAAAAAAAGTGTCGAAAAGCTGAAAGATGGCGAAAAACTAATCTCCAGGTCCACTACAACACCTATAAAGAGAGACTTCGCATTTGTAATTTGGAACTGAGGAATGCAAGGCGGTCCTTCTTCTCGGACATTATTGCTAGAAACAATAATAATTCAGGTGCTTTGTTTGCTACTGTCGATAGGTTAACAAACCCTCCAGTACCAGTAGCATCTGAACTTTTATCCACCAAGGCCTGCAATGACTTTCTTCAGAGACAAAATTCAGAAAATTAGTCATTGCCTCCATATCAAGTACAGGAAATATGTTGTCACA
Organism: Sander lucioperca; assembly: GCF_008315115.2. Lineage (NCBI taxonomy): Eukaryota > Metazoa > Chordata > Actinopteri > Perciformes > Percidae > Sander > Sander lucioperca. The sequence continues at coordinate 22,519,988 of NC_050176.1, forward strand.
GTGTCCAGCTAAAATAAATTCCAAGATGATACAATTTCATACGATCAACCAAAAAAACGTGGAGGACATTATACAACATCTGAAAACCTCCTCCTGCTGCCTTGATATTCTACCAACGGGCCTTTTCAAAAATGTTTTAAATTGTTTGGCTTCAGATCTTCTACAGATTGTAAACACGTCTCTTCTCTCAGGTATCTTCCCACAGGCCCTGAAAACTGCAGTCATCAAGCCACTCTTAAAAAAGAACAATCTAGACACGTCACTAATGAGCAACTATAGGCCGATATCAAACCTTCCATTTTTAAGTTAAATCATTGAAAGAGTGTTTTTTCAACAACTCAACCTTTTCTTATCACTAAACAACAAGTTTGATGCCTTCCAGTCGGGTTTTTGACCACACCACAGCACTGAGACAGCTCTTGTTAAAGTCTTTAATGACATCCACTTAAACACAGATAGTGGCAAAACTTCAGTCTTAGTATTACTTGATCTCAGTGCTGCATTTGATACGGTCGACCACGACATATTACTAGACCGATTGGAAAACTGGGTTGGCCTTTCTGGCTCAGTACTAAACTGGTTTGAATCCTATTTAAAGAATAGGGACTACTTTGTGTCTATAGGTAATTATGTATCTGAGCATACTAATATGACATGTGGAGTTCCCCAAGGCTCTGTTCTGGGGCCTCTTCTGTTTAACATCTACATGCTTTCACTGGCTCAGATTATGGAAAACAACAAGATTAGTTACCATAGTTAGGCGGATGACACACAAATTTACATAACCTTAACGCCTCGGGGACTATAGTCCAATACAAAAATTGACTAAGTGCATTGATGAAATTAATGACTTAAATTAAATGAAGAAAAAACTGAGGTGGTTGTTTTTGGAGCAAAAGAGGAACGATTGAAAGTTAGCGCTCAGCTTCAAACGATAATGTTAAAACCAACAGACAAAGCCAGAAATCTTGGTATAATTATGGACTCAAACCTGAATTTCAACAGCCATATTAAGTCAATAACAAAGTCAACTTATTATCACCTTAAGAATATATCAAGGGTTAAAGGACTCATGTCTCAGCAGGATTTGGAAAAACTTGTCCATGCTTTTATCTTCAGTAGACTTGACTACTGTAACGGTGTCTTTACAGGTCTCCCTAAAAAATCAATCAGACAGCTGCAGCTGATTCAGAACGCTGCTGCTCGAGTTCTCACTAAGACCAAGAAAGTGGATCACATCACTCCAGTTCTGAAGTCTTAACACTGGCTTCCTGTGCCTCAAAGAATTGATTTCAAAATACTTTTGCTGGTTTATAAATCACTAAATGGTTTAGGGCCAAAATATATTTCTGATCTGTTAATGCACTACGAACCTCCCAGAACTCTAACGTCATCTGGGACAGGTCTGCTCTCTGTCCCCAGAGTCAAAACTAAGCAAGGGGAATCAGCGTTCAATTTTTATGCTCCGCACTTCTTATGCCGTTCGTACAGCAGGGCTGTAGAACCCTACTGTTTTTCTACTGATTAATCATATATTATTTTTCTTCTCCGCCTAAAACTCTGACTACAGCCTAAGCCGTACATGGTGGGGGGTTGGCATTTTCAGGAATGGTCCAAAACTCCGCAAGGACCTCAGGCGCAAAAATAGACGTACATCCACGAATACATCCACGCGTTCCCTGGATCCAACTGAATCACGTGATATAGGCCCCGCCCATTTCCGCCTAAACTTTTATGCGTGAAAAATCGCGATTTAACAAAAACCTACTTTTTCGAACTCCTCCTAGACCGTGCGACCGATCGGCACGGAATTTGGTAGGTAGCATCTCCAGATGGGCCTGACAAAAAGTTAATAGAAATTATTTTGATAGGATAAAAATTGCACATATTAACCACAAACAAATTTGTGTAGCTAACTATGACAACACCAACTTTGCCATATCTCGGCCAAAATAAATGTCATCAACGCCAAACTTTAGATTCTTGTTTACCATGACCCTCTGAAGGTCACTCACCCGTTTTACAAAAATTGGCCACTAGGGGGCGCTACAAGTACAAAAAGTTTATATCTCATGAACCGCTAATCTGATTTTTACAAAATTTAATGGGTACCATCTAGGGACACTCCTGAGGCCAACCCTAGAGTGGGGTACTGAGGGGTCAAAGTGGGTGTGGCCTATGGGACCCACGTCTACATTTACTACTTACACTAATGTGAACAACTTTAAATTTACAGGGTAGATAGACAATGGGTCATGGAACACACCTACCAAAAATTACACATGTGGACCACTAGGTGGCGCTATAATGTTTTTTTGCCTTTAACTCCCACATTATACATCGCACATAAAAAATACTTACATCGACGTGTTCCTTGAATCAGGCTGAATCACATCGTATAGGCCACGCCCATTTCCGCTTAAATTTTGTTCCGCAATATCGCGCAATGCGCAAAACCAACTTTTTCGAACTCGTCCTAGGCCGTGTGACGGATCAGCACGAAACCTGGTAGGTAGCATCTCCAGATGGACATGACCATAAGTTACCCAAGGAATTTTGCTACGTTGAAGTTTGCGCATTTGACGACCAAACAAATTTTCCTAGCTAGCTACGACACACGTATCATATCATATCTCAGCCAAATTATCAGCAAATAACTTGAGATCTTTGTTCAACATCCCACTACAATGCTCTGTACCAACTTTGGCGAAGATCGGCCTTTAGGGGGCGCTATAAGCAACGTTTATTTGTTTTGGCCAATAACTCAATGCATTTAAATGGGGAATTTGCAATTGCAATATCTCTGCCACAGTAAATGCAATCAACACGAAACTTGTAGTGCTCGTTCGGCATGCCGCTCTGAGGCTCTGTACCAAATGTGGGGAAGATCGGCCATTAGGGGGCGCTATAATCAACATAGACGAGTTTTGGCCCTTTTACTCAATGTTAATGGGATATTTGCAATGGAAATGTACCACAGACCAGCAGCTCACACTTCTCAATATTTACTGAGGTTTGCCTCTTACCGTTTTGGTTTTTGCTTTTGTGTGCTCCCCTGGTGTTTTACAATAAACAAACTACTTAACCCACTTGACAAAGTTGCTACAACCTTCACAGTGGACAAATGCAACTCTTTTCTCTCACTTTTTCAATCCAAAATCAACACCATTCATAGGCGCCGATACTGTGCAATTAAACATTGCAGTTGGTGCTAAGTGGAGCGTCTGTTATAGTGTGATTGGTTATGTTGGTGGCATTGACTCTTAATTTCCCACGAAGCACCCACGGAGGAAAACATAAATCGGCGCCTATGATGCCATTTGCAACAACTTGACCACCTCCCCTGCTCCTTCAACCACCATACCTGCCTCCACCCTCCAATCACTCTCTCATTTCTCTCTGCTGTCCCCTGCGGACAGGGGGGTTAAGAAGTTTGTTTGTTGTAGCGAATTCTTAAAGGTAGTCTGCATATGCATGGAGGTGAAGTGATGACCGCTATGTTTGCAACGGCGACGTACCGCAGACGTCGCGGCTCGCGCCTCTCAATATTTAGCGACGTTTGCCTCCCCGCCGCTGGGCTTCGGGTTTGGCTTTCGCGTGCTACCCCGGGCGTCAGGGGCGACTGGCGTGGGTGGCTTGGGCCCCGTCATAACTGCTTGCAGTTCTAGTTATTATTTGTTTTTAATTGCTTTTAATGTTTTAGGTAAAGCACTTTGAATTGCCCTGTTGCTGAAATGTGTTATATAAATAAAATTGCCTTGCCTTGCCTTGCCTTCAGATCAGTGGAAATTCAGCCCAGCATATAACTTTGCGTGACATGCATATTCTACATACAGTATTGATAGGGAGGATGTGCTTATAATTGTATAATCAGCCTGATCAATACACTCACGTGCCAGCACTATGTTTACAATGGGCCCGCCCATGGATATATGTCTGCTACTGGGTCTGTAGATACCAGAAGGTATAGTAGAAGTTATTAAGAAAATAATAATTTTATTAGTAATTTGAGTAAACTGACCCTTTAAATAGCCTGGGAAGAGAGGCTGCTGTGTTTTTGAGTGGGGAAAAGCTCACGTCCAGGAACCATGAAGTCCCACAATACAATACAGTAATATGCTGTAAGTGTTGTTGAATATTTTTATTAGTTGAATTTATGATTTTTTTAAACACTACAAAATCCTTTCCAGTTGTAATGGTGATCTAACTACCATACCGTATGGTACAGTACAATAAAAGGAGTTTCCATTGTTACTTTGTGTTGCCATATTTTGTTATTTAATTAAATGATTAAAGGTTGCATTCTGTGTGTGGAAACACATCCATATGCACGATAATGCCACTACTAGAAACACTGGGAGAAAAAATCCCTGTAATAATAAAGTTACCATGACAGAAAATGTTTGGGCAAAACCTGTCAGTGACATAATTGGTGAGCCTCATTAATCTAACCTGTTACCGACTCAGTCATCGCATAAATTGTATTTTAAGACGGTGAAGTGTGAATGAGGCAAAAGTCAGTATACATGTAAGGTGTTTTGTGATTTTGGAGAGAACTGTGTGTGTCTCCGCCTGTTTAATCCAAACATATTGTGTCTTTTGCACAAAGTTTATGGGCCAACCTTGGAGCTGAAATGTAAAAACAAGCCTAATGTTTAAACTGTCCTGTGTGCAAAGAAAGCCTATTTAACCCTGTGTTGTCTTCCCGTCGGTTATGCACTGGTTGTCTTCTCAGGTTAAAATTGACCCGGACTGTTTTGTCATAAAGCATACAAATGATCAATTCTTTGTTACATCACCTTAGCCAACTTCATTCCAACTTATTACCGCTAGTTTTACATTAATTTTTTTTTAATTCAATGTCACCAATTTTATATGAAATTATACCTAATTTGAGTAAAAAAAAAGAGAAGCAAATTGTGAATTAACTGACTAGTTAAGATTCACAAAACGTATGTTGATGGATTATCACAGACTGATATATATCACAGTTTAGTCAGGTACTACTGTTTTCAAATCATTTCAGTTTGGTAATGGCAGTTGAATAAAACACCCAAAATTCAATGAAAGTAGTGAACTGATCCTTCATTTTACTTGCAAAGAGTGTTGTATGGAATCATTCATGTTATTTTTGGGCAGTTTGGTTGAAAGAAACCCATATTTCTGATATAGAAACTTTGAAAATGGGTTAAATTTGACCCGAGGACAACATTAAAGGAGAATTCCGGCCAATTTTGACATTAATCTTGATCGCTATAAATATGCGTGTACTTTCGATTGAAAAAACCCCGACCTGAATCGGTGCAGACAACACGAAGAAGCTGCAGCTTCGTGTATGAGGTTCCACTGAGCTAAAACGGGAGTTATCGGGGAAAGTTTTAAACGTGTTTTTAGCCTCTTAACATGTTCGAAATGTCATTACAAGTGCCTACCCATGGAATATTGGATCGTATGAGTTCGACAATCGACTATTGTGGGCTTCACTGGAAAACAGGAAATAAACAGAGGTATGGATTAACACAACTTTTGTGCCTTTCCATCACATCTACTGCAGTCAGACTCGCTATGTTCCCTCGGACGGAATCTCTGCACAACGTCAAAATTGGCAGGAATTCTCCTTTAAGGTTATTATTTGCCAAGTTAAGGGACAGCAGTCATTTTGACTTGTCATGGCAAGAGAAAGCACTAAAGCTAACGATGGCTCAAGCCAGCATGTACAAAAGCAGGGCTTGAAACTGACTGCAGCCATCGTTAACAATATTAATTACACCTGTGCTTTTTCTCCGAGCAAGTCAAAAAGTCTGCTGTGCCTGTGAGGCACAACTGACCCAGGACCACACACCCAGGGACCGCATACACTGACTTTCATCTTTTTAAAGGAAAAAAAGGAGAATATATGCACACTGGATTAAATCTCCCCAAACGTTATTAGAAAAAAAGGGAAACGTTTCAAGCCTGTAAGATAGAGGCATGAAATTGACTTAATGTTGCTGATGTCACAGTCATGTGATGAGACAAAAAACATACACTCGACCCTCATAATATATGATCAGAAATCACAATAGTTGCAAAATGTTTACAAAAATCACAACAATAATGCATACACAATATCTGAATATATATGCACATATATACTTATATAAAATTGTAAATATTTTAAAAAGAGGGGTACAGGATAACATGACAACACTACACAATGTTCAATAGACCCAACGGACCAGTAGTGTCTAGTGACAGGACATTTCACAGTCGAAATGCAATCATACATTTAAACCTACACAACCACACTTCTTTTGTGATATATTATTGTTATTTTATTTTAATTGTTTATATCTATATATATATATAACAGTGCTGCTCATAAGTATTCATACCCATGCTACAGTTGACTAAAAAGAGGAATAAAAAAATCATCTTTTGGAAATTGATCTTAATGCCGTAATTAAAAAATTGAGGAAAATCCAACCTTTTAAGGACACCAATTTTTTTGTGAATGAATAATGTATTGTAAATAAATAAATGTTCTTCCTTAAAATACAGGGGCCATAATTATACATACCCCTATGTTAAATTCCCATAGAGGCAGGCAGATTTTTATTTTTAAAGGCCAGTTATTTCATGGATCCAGGATACTATGCATCCTGATAAAGTTCCCTTGGCCTTTGGCATTAAAATAGCCCCACATCATCACATACCCTTCACCATACCTAGAGACTGGCATGGTTTTATTTCAGTTAGCCTAATAGCTGGTTTGATTTGCATTGATATCTCAGTTAGCTATTAGGCTAACTGAAATAAAACCATGCCAATCTCTAGGTATGGTGAAGGGTATGTGATGATGTGGGGCTATTTTAATTCTTAAAATAATTTAATTTTTCCTCATTTTTTTAATTAAGGCATTAAGATCAATTTCCAAAAGATGATTTTTTTATTCCTCTTTTTAGTCAACTTTAGCATGGCTATGAATACTTATTAGCAACACTATATATATATATATATATATATATATATATATATATATATATATATATATATATATTTACATTATGTGTTATGTGTTTCACAAACGAGCACTTGTCCCTCTTTTGTTAGAGGCCTTTCCTGTTATTAGTGGCATTTAAAAGAATTCATTTTTTAAACGGAGTCCTATCCAATGCTCACTCTACATGAAACACTACATTACTTCCAGCAAACTTCACAGAAAACAAAGAGGGCGAGACGTAAACTAACCACAGACCTCTGCCTCGTTGATTGACACACGGGGAAAAACGATATTTGGCATTATTTTGGCATTAAAAAAAGGTCTTTCTGGCCTAGCGGCGTCTATTGTTTTAACATCACAGTTTATAGTGCGTTCCATTGACCTCGGAACTCTGAAGCTGAAGCTGGGAATGACGTCACACCCGAGTTGAATATGTTTCATTTACAAGTCAGATTTTGATTGTTTTCATTAGCTCTAGCCAGGTTAGCCATTGTTAGCAATGCCAGTTTATAACAATGCATTACGCTGTTTTTTTGTGCATACAAACAGCCTAACAACATTGTCCACAGATAGAATATGGACAGTGCTGTGTGTACGACTGATTTAGTGAGTTACAAATAACACAGAAGAGCTAATAACTGTATGTTACTACAGATTTCACTACTGTTGATGCACGGAGCAGCCATGTTGGATTTTTAGCTCGGGGTACTCTGTGGTTGCCCGAGTTCCGTGCTCGGAAAGCCGAGGTTAGGGGGTATTTCTGACTTTGACCTTGAAATATCTGACTTCCGAGTACAAATGGAACACACTGTTAGATGAAACCACTGGCTAGTTAGCTTATGCTAATTCAACCATGTTTTCATGTTACACTGGTTACAGAAAATGTGCTGAAGAGTGAGTGCGCTGGTGGGTGTCGCCTCTCTCCTCTACCGCCAGCCCTAGCTCAATTCAAGTTTCTAAATGTGGCATAGCTGAGGCATCGAGTACTAGCCAATCACAGCACAGTTGGCACTGCGTCAAGGCTTTTTTTTCATCTAAACTGGGTTGGAAAAACAATAGACACTTCAATTATTGGGGAAACTGTTTTAAAAGTGTCATGAGGTTAAAATAAAGTTACGATTTGTGGCTCTATAAATAAAATGTACTTGACTTGAATTAACAATGTAGTTGTTTTCTTTCAAAAGTACAGCTGCAGCAAAACACTGATGAAATATAGATAATAAAATCTGGTGCACATTATTGAGTAATGAGAAAAATGTTTTTGTGGGCTGATGTGTTTGTTCAGTTATGTCCATGTTGTTTATTGCTGGTGTATTTTATTAGAGTGAGAAATCTGCTGGACTGAGTGTGTTGCAGATTACTGTGTGGATCACTTGACAGCATTTAGCATGATATTTCCTTACAGCAAAAGTGGCCTCAAGGCCTAGTTGTGGCCATTTATTTGTTTAATGACTTGGATTGGAAAATGTTTAAGGTCAAACAGGAAGCATGCAGGGCAGACATGTGCCTATTTGCCTTCAGGCTTGGCTATGTGTTGACTGAATAAATAAACAAAGCTAGTGCTAGTTATCTATTGAAAATGACAGTGGACATATAAATCACTGAGGAGGTCACATATCAAAGTCTTGATTTAATGTTACTCTATAAAATGTTTGAATAATAAAATACAGAGTTACAACTCCAGTATCTCATCTTTGTGTTCAGGTTTACAAGCTCAGAGTCTGATGACTTTACAGTTCTTGCCACGGGGAGTTTGGGATGTTTTCATAGACACATAAAATTGAAATGTGATGATCTGTCTGATCTGTAATGTGCTGTACAATCACGTCGGCTTCGAAGTAAAGTTGTTAATAAAAAAGAGCCTCAAGTAAATTAAAGTATGACTTGTAATTGTATTCTATCAAGGACTAAGAAAGTGCATCAACAATAGAGATGAGGGAGAAACACCTAGTAATATGTCACAGTGAAAAATAATTGCTTTGTCATTTCTTTTTTGGCTGCATTTACAGACTGTGTTGGACTGCAGGACGCCGTTGTAAAGACTTCCTCTGAATCATTTTGACTTTGGCTCAGTTTGGTACGGCAGAGGATTTGCCATGTCAGTGACCTTTTGTTTTGGTTAGAGAGTTTCTGTGGTCAGAGTCCAGGCTACAAAAGTCTCCTTACGCTAATGTGATTTTATAAACACAAGGCATTTGTTGTCCTCAGATGACTCTCCAGAGGCCTGTACTATGAATCCAGATCAACATGCCCTGGATTTATTTCAGTTACCCAGCTTCACCTAACCTAAGCAAACTATAACTCTACATAAATATGAAGAACACAGACACGGTTTTACAGGCAAAACACAATACAGTCGCTGCTTCCTAAAACAGAAGGAAAGATGGCAAAAAAATAGCTGACGCTGTTATGCGTAAATCACAACGCTTATCAATATCACTTCCCCATCAGTCAGGACCAAGATCTGACCATAATTACACTTGTTCTTTCCATAAACTGCCGTTGCTTTAGCCTATTATTTCAGTTGCAACCCTGGCAGTGGGAAGCGATCGTGAGAGCAAATAAAAAATATAGAAACATAATTCAAACCGATGTGTAGCATTGGCAACACACGGCTCAAGAAGCCGACAAATCGCCTATATGTAATTCCCTCTCATTAAAATCTATAACTTTCATAAAAATACCCATCAGGGAATGTTAACGGGGTTGTCAGTCTTTAAATGTTTTAACTTTTATGAGCGCACCTCTCTCTCTCTCTCTCTCTCTCTCTCTCTCTCTCTCTCTCTACCCTATCTTCTAAGAACGGTGACGCCGTTATCAATCGAGTATTGATTGGTCAGTAGGCGGTGCTTTTCCACCAGTTGATCTCCAATCTCCAACATAACCTGCTCCTGACCAGGTAGGTGTTCAGCATTAGTTACCACGGCGATTTAACTCGGTAACAAGTGATCCACCGTCAAGATACACAAAACCCTGGGTTAAATCTGAAGTTACATCTTGCTTCGTAGTCCAGGCCTGAGGCCAACAATTAGTTGACCCATCTCTTTTTGTTTACAGCTGAAACCCCAACCACAGAAGCTATCAGATCATGTTCTCCTATCCCTAGACAAATGCTGCTGACCATGCTACCAAATGGTTTTGTCCCATGAAGCAATTCTCCCCTGTGAAATGAAGCCATTAAAACAGTTGTTTTAATCCTAATCAGGCAAAGCCAGGCTTTATGTCGTGCTACACTAACAATATCATTTACATTACAATGTTGGTAAAGCAACCAGAGCACATTAACCACCAACATTAACCTTGTGTTTTCTGTGGATTAAAACTATTGACCTCTCGTGAAGGGGTGATAGAGAGTCCTGACCATAGACTGTAAAATGAATGCATGTGGCAACAGTGACGTCACCCATTGGTTTGTGGACTGCCGTTTTGTAGCCTCGACTTTGATTATTTGGTCATTGCCATCTTGGTTTCTTGAAAATGGACGTGACGATTGTTGTCGAGAGGCGGGGGCTGGTTGCGCTAAGCTAAACGCTAAAGAGGGAAAGTTGCTGATTCTCAACCCTTCAGCCCTTGCAACCCTGTGAGTCATCCAGCAGAGATTTACCGGCAGGTAAAGGGGGTCCTCCGGATACGGGACTTCCAATCAACTTTGATGAAGTGAAAACACAGTGAGAGGGTCAAAGTGTAAGACAAAACATGGACAGCACTTCAAAAATAAGTTTACTGCTATTTTAATATCCACAGTGCCATGGTTAGCATTGCTAAGCCTCTATCATGATTGACAGGTCGGTGTAGCCCCGCCCCTAAACCATCCCCTGCTTTAAAAATATACATTTAAAGTGGCCATATTATGCTAATTTTCAGGTTCATAATTGTAATTTGAGATTGTATCAGAATAGGTTTACATGGTTTAATTTCATATTTTTGTTGTACTGCACATTGCTGCAGCTCCTCTTTTCACCCTGTGTTCAGGTCTCTGTTTTACCTACAGAGTGAGACCTCTCACTGCTGTAACATCTTTGTTGGCAGTCGCACATGCTCAGTAGCTAGGTAAGGACTACGTAAGCTAGCTAGCTGTTTCTCCAACTTCAGTAGTACAAGGCAGGATTAGCCGGGAGACTTCTTCTAAACGAGGGCACACTTCCAACTTTGTGTGGAATACCTGCAGAACAGGGACATGGAAGTAGTTATTTTGTAGATTAGGGTGAATTCGTGTGTGTTGTAGCAGTGTTTTGCCATTGAGAATGAGCTAGCATGCTAGCGCTAGCATGCTAACGGTTAGCCCCCTAGGCCCCTCGTCTCGGCTAGTGACGTAGAAAGCCGTGCAGATTTTGAGCAGAGACTGAAGGCAGGACACATTCAGAAACCGTATCTCACTCTAAACAGCATGGATGTTTTTTTTTCAAAGTTTGTAGGAAGCACCAGAGACACAAAAGAACACCTCAAATCCCAGAAAAAGTGATTTTTTTCATAATATGGGCACTTTAAAATAAATGGGACCATAATTTACAAAATGAACATCATGCTGTATTGTAGAAGACTTAAAACTAGTGATTGAGACCATAAACGCATTATGAAAATGTTAACTGAGGTGATAAATCAAGTGAGAAGTAGGGTCATTTTCTCATAGACTTCTTTTTCCAACCAGTGGAGTCGCTCCCTGCTGGAAATGAGATAGAATGCAGCTTTAAAGTATTTCCACATTGGCTTCACTTTTTAGACCCCTAAGCTTCGTCCTTTAATTTTACAGTCTATGATCATGACGCCTCTTTCAGACTAACTGCTCTTCATGCATTCTTTAATTAATTTATTGTTTAAAAAAAAAGTAAAATGTGTTCCTTGACTTAATCCATATTTTAAGATCAATGAGCCCTTTAAACCCTTTTTGATTTTAAATTGAGCATCAGTGTCAGTTCTGGCAGGCCAAGTAGTCAAGACGCTGCTAACCGCTATTGGCTAACAACACGGTCGCATCAGCTGAGCTGCAACAGCTGATCTGCATCAGTGCATCAACTGGTCAACTCCCCTCGCTGCTAAATGGCTACACTCAAACAGGGCGCCCTACTTAAAGCTGCTTTAGTTTGCTCTAACTGCTCGCATCTATGCTACCCACCTCCTCCCCAGCTCCACCTTGTCGTGTGTAACGGGGCATTTGTTTCTATGTCATCGTTGCTGCTCTGTTCATATGGGGGAATAGTTTAGCTCTCCCAGTCTTAAACTATTTGAGCGTCCCCTAATGCTACTGCTGCTGTCCTCTGAACTCCTCTGAACAGAGCCATACCGCCAAATTTAATTCGTAATTTATTCAATAAAATTTCCTAAAGCATTTTTATTTTCTGTGTTGTTCTTGACTTTAATGGACCTGACAGAACTAAATTAAAACAACAAATGATTTCCAGATCAACAGATTTCATGATGTTTTACCAGAATGGCTTATTCATCACCATCAGTGTATGAGTTTCTTTTTATTATTATTAAATAAACAATGAATTGAACAGACCTTTTTAGACCTTTTTTTTTAACAATTAACATGTATCTAATTTGGGTGTGTGTGTGTGTGTTTTTTTTTTTTGGTGTATAAAAAATGTTCTACAGAGAGTTATGTGTTGTAGCTACAGTATTTCTTGGTGAGGAGCAGGTAGAATCAGTTTGATCTACTATCAGGGGGTGTTACGTTAGTCTCTACCAATCATGGTTCTTCAATGATAAATTCAAAGGTATGCCATACTGTATGTGTTATTGTACTGAGCGTGTTCTCTGTGATGTTAAATGGATTTGGTGTTGACAATGATGGAGGATCCTGGTCAGACATTTCTGCTGAGTGTCATGACATATTTATTTTATTTTTTTCTTTATGTTTGTCTTTTTACTTGGGTATTGTTACATTTTTATGTAAGTCTTTATGCATTTCATTGCATTTTGGTAGCTTTTGGTTTCCTTTCAAACATGAACATGTAAAAAAAGCAAGCACAGTCTCACATAATGCCTTGTAATATTCTGAAGTGTGTTTGCACCACTTAGAAATGATCTCTTATCACCTCAGGTGTGCTAAGTGATGAATTGAACAATGAACAATTGTGAACAATTGTGTGGAAGCTTAGATTTCTTCTTTATTTAATGTACAGTACTTGCATGTAGCACCTTCTTATCTTGAAATGTGTTCAGGTTGCAAAATGCTGAAATACAGATCCGGGAAAAGCAATCCCTGAGTGACAGATGTTTATCTATTAGAAAATGTATCTACAGTGTGGTGTGTGGGAAAGTGAACTCTTCACACGCTGTGAATTGTTCAGTTATACTTGCCCCAGCATGTACACGCTATACGCAAACACACTAAATTGTAAATCCTGGAAAGAAGAGCTGATTCATGATGTGTTTTACTACAGTGAGTGAGTGTGTTCCATAGAACAGGTGCAGGTCTTCTGTGTGCTGGCCTTCTCCTATCCAGCAACCCCCGTTTTCCCCACCATGATGGCTTATCGTGTCATCATGTTTCTGTGATTGCCAGTAACTGTTGACATGCATGAAGAATGTTGAACAACCTGAAAGTCATTCAGATTTCACAAAAACGCATCACCCTTGGATTTCAGTCAGTTTACAGCGCATAAGTTCATATGCAGTATTCATTATTCAGAACAAAAAGAAACTAATAAAGCCTAATCATATTAACAGATGTTATTTTTTTATTTTTTTTTATCTACATAACAGAGTAAAGAAATGCTTCAGGCTCATTTTATACAGTAACAGCTTTTAGCTGTTAATCAGAATTGAAAAACCAAAGTAAAGTTGAGCTATTAAAGCAAACCTCCCACTTCGTCTTGTTTGAAAACACCTTAATTTAAGTATTTTTTTAGAAAAACATTTACCAAAGTCAACATGGTGCAATTATACTCATACCTGACAGACAACATAGTTTAGAGTTTGGTTTGCCTGGACATGCCCGGTAAAAATAAGTAGTGGAGTCTCTTTGTTCATAATCATTTTCTCTTTCCCTACGTTGTCTGTAAAAGGAGTGCTGAGCACATTCCAGTGTGTCTCCAGAGTGAGTGTGGAAATTCCAGAACATGCTTCAGCTTTGGCCTGACGGGAAAAAGCATGGACTCTGGGAAAACCCACTCTGCGCTGCTCTATAAAAGGAAGGGAAGAGTGTCGCAGCAGCACTTCAACCTGCTCTCCTCCTCCAAAGGATCTCTGGACTTGCTTGTCTCTCCGCAGAAAAATGGCCTTGTCACAGAAACGCTGCACTCTCCTGCTGGTTGTCGTAGCTGCATTTTGTATTCAGCTCTATCAAGGTGAGTCAAAGCAACATTTATAATGGTTAAAGTGGAATTTTACAGTATGGTGATACAGGAACAATTCAAAATGCTGTAAAAGAGACTGTACTACTCTCATTCTAACAGTTTAATAGATGTTGTGTATGTGTTTAAACTGTGTGACTAGTTCCCGTGGTTGCACACCTAACTGCTTTTTAAAAAACTTTTCCCTGCAGGTCAAGTCTCTATTGGACGCTGCTCATGTCCCAACACAATCAAGTTCATCAGAGGCAATATGTCAGATTTTCAAGTCCTTGAAAGGCATCCTGGATGTGAGAACACTGAATTGATGTAAGTTTAAATTTGAATTTTAAATTTTGAATACCTGCAGCTTTATTTCATTTAGAATCGCATCAGCGTTGTGTTGATTTTGATCCAAAATTGGATTTCTTGTTTTGTATTTTGTAGTGTAACCATGAACAATGCAGACAACTCCACCGAGAAAGTCTGCATGAACACTGAGGGGAAGATGGCCAAAGCTTTTTTGAAATGCTGGGAAAGGTAAGTTACACCATGCAAATAATCCACACAATCACTGCTTAGCTGTCACACAGTAACATCACTTCAACTCGACTGACCTTGGATAGATTATTGTTTTAAATCTGACTTTTGAATGAAGTAGTTGGTGTTGACAGTTCTTTACTTTATACCATCTGAGCTTACATCTGCACACAAATTCAAGCCTTTTTCAAAAAGGCATCTGAGCTACACTTACCTGGCTGAATCCTCCAGCAACAGTGGGATTTTGCACTGCTTTTATAAAAGTCGGGGCAGAAAATGACACCACAAAAATTCTTCATTTGGCCCCGATATGTAGCATCAGAACATATTTAGTAAAGCCAAAACCTCGCCTAGAGAAAACCAGTTTACTCTAAAAAAAAACAAAGTCAATGAGACAGAAAACTTTCTGCAAAGTAAAGAGTTTTATTACAAAACGTTGGCTCAAATATTAACATGTGACTCGTTGCACAAACCTCCAGATGTTTTCTATTAGTCCTTTGGCCTAATCCCAGTTTTCTTCCTCACTCTTTTCAGGATAAACAAAGACGAGAGCCGTAAAATGGAGTGCATTGACAGGAAAAGAAAGGCAGAGTGAAAGTACAAGAGGGGAGGAGGCCTGACTGGGGAGGAAAGTTATCCGGACCAGAGTCCCGGAGGTCACATGAAGACAAAGTGCTGAGAGCAGAGCTTTCACTGAACTCCTGCACTGGAGAGGATTGGGAAATGACAGCGAGGGCTGGGAGGGGGGGTGATTAACAGCTGGAAAGCAGGAAGGGGAGAGAATGGAGTAAAGAAGAGAAGATATGGAAGTTAAGGGATAGATAATGTAAAAATGTACAGTACTTTTGCAGAAAGTCTGTGTAAGAAGGCCACTTTTGAAATGCACACACCTTTATTGTTTTGCTTGACGTGTCTTTTATTTATGCAGATTATTTATTTAAAAGTTTTTATTTCTGTATTTTTTATTTTTTATTTTTCCAAATGTCTGAGTCCAAGCAAATAAAGCAGATTTTGATACAACTCTGTGAATTCTTTTTGTTTTTATTCCAGTTTTCTGGCAAAAAACAAACAAATTTGAAATCATTGGTAAGAAAATAACCTATTGGAATCCTGTGAACCATCTGTTTCCAACTGCTACTTCTTACAGCTCATAATAAGACCTGTGGCTTACCACCAGCATTTCTGCGGCTGCGCAGTCACACAGCATCACAACAAAAACAGCCATTATTCTGCAGCGAAGACACAGCTGGCACTCGAGGACACCGAAGTGACTTTGTTGCAGGGAGTTACTAATTAATTGTTATCATAGAAAACCGCTCTCTCCTCGGGGAGAAAGGGGCTTTGCATGATAACAATTAAATGATGCCCATAAGAAAATGTGACCACAGCTGTTTGCAGCAGCTGCAGGCTGGATGACAGAGGAGGGATGGATTTCTGAAGCCTCTCATGACTGTTGACCGAGGTGAAAAGTGATGAGTTATGACTGCTAAAGTTATTAATACTTTGGTCAATAGAGCAACGAGGAAATAATCATGAAGTCAGAAATTTGAATTATCCTCCCTTTTTGTGAAAGGACATATGTGGTGGAATTTCCAGCTTACGAACTCACGCTATCTATCTATCTATCTATCAATCTATCTATCTAAGTTTTTTTTTTTTCTCAAACCATCAACCATGTTCTGAAAACAAAATAAAAAAAAAAACCACACAAACGTAGACAAATCAGTCAGAATTTAACAAAGAACAAAAAAAAGGATAAGTTCGAGAAGGAGCAGGTGGAAGCATAATGCTTATAAAATCCTGCCCCTTATTCACAATATCATATTATTACAAAACCAAAAAGATATGTGTAGTTGAGACAGTGGTACCCCAGGTCTCATTCAGGTCAGTGTCCAACATAACCTCTTAACTTTTCCAGGCAGAGGAGTACATCTGTAGATCCAGGGAGTCTAGACAGCTGCATGGTAAGGGCATGTGGTGTTTCAGGACTGTGGGTGGGCCTGCCACACTTTTGCATGCTTCCCAGAGAGAGAGATAGCGCCAGTACTCGGAGGTCCAGGTCTGGTCCAAAGCAACAATAAACAACACCAGCTTGGCCGCATCATCCTGCTCCCCCCACATTTTTTTTAAACAATTCAAGTCAATGAGAGCAGGGTTCAAATCCTCTTCTACTTCAAAATGCTACTCCTACTTCATACTTTCACCTACAGACACCAATCAAACTTTAAACCATTCACAAACACGTCAGCTATTAGGTTCTATCTCAACAGTTTGATATCTTTAACAGTTTTTGTGAAAATTAAGTTTAAGTTTAGTGTTCCTTTCCGAAAGTTTCTAATGGGTGTGTATTGCGTGACTTACAGTGGGTGATGTCATGGCTACAGCACGGAGCCTTAAAAAGATCATCTTAGTCCCTTCTCTATAAATTGCTCTCACGCCCACAATTATTCCTTGACATACAACATATATACATCAAAACGTAGGTATGCTTGTCTACTTTCAGCCAATGTACTCGATAAGCAATAGGAATTATAAATTTTGCTCGGTGAGCTTCCAAATGACAACAGTTCCAAATCTTCCTCCATTCGTTGCCCATGTTAAACATCCTCCACATTTCCACACAAAGGCACAGCGAATCACTTTTTTATTTTTCCACATAAATTATATATCAGTACATTACCAAAGGACTTGCAGCGCTGAAGATGAGATCATTTCACTTACGCCACCTAAAGTTTAGGCTGTCTGAGCCTTTTTTTCACAGGTCGCTCTCAGTGTCCGTTAATGGCAGCAGTCTGACACAGGTGACAGGTCGTTAGCTGATTACAGAGATCAAAGGGACCTCCTCTGTGTTCACAAACATGGTGAAGCATGACGCAGCATTTTCGCCAGACAGTCAAATTGCAACTACAGACAGTAATATGTCGTTCGCTTGCCACTGTTATAGCTATTATTCAACTTTTAAATATATATTAATTTAAACAATTATCACTTTTCCACATTTCTTACAACTTTACCTTCTTCTTACACATTTTACCCAGCAGTCCAGTTTAGCTTTAGCATTAGCATTTCAAAAAAACTTTAATTATTCCACATCTTTATTCCACATCTTTATTCCACATTAGTGGTGTTATTCAACTTGTCAATGAAATTCACACCAATTAAAACAATTCCCACGTTTCCAACTTTTCTCACTACAGATTTTAGCTATTAATCCAGTTTAGCTTTAGCAATTCAGCTATTCAGTATCCGCATGCATTTTCTGCAGGAAATGCATTTTCTGGTATTATATAACATTTTTCACAAGAGGATGATTTTAGATGGCAGGGTTAGTTTCAAGGCGCTCACATAATTTTACTGTTACTGCAGACTGTCCCTTTACAACATTCAAGATTTAAGAGGACCCATCATGCTGTTAAGTTTGTATTCCACTTGGGAAGAGGCTAACTATCCCCTACTACAATCGCGAATGTTGGCAGCATGGGCAATGTGGGCCCGCCCCCAGGGCCCTGACGCTCCAGGGGGGCCCTAACGATCTGATGAATTGAAATTTGACTATCATTGTGCGACGCCAAGAATTCATTCACGGTATCGGCAGAACAGTATAGAACAGAAAAACATCTGTTATTCTGACATGGGACTGTGTGTGCACATTATTACATCCATTGGTGGTTTGATAGTCACACCAGATCAAAAGCCTAAATTAGCTTGTTTTGTTGGGTTGTGTATTGTGGCAGAGGACACTAATGTAGGGGCCACTGCACTGAAGAAATAAATGTAAACTTCTTTTCTTTTTTGTAGTCACAATTTTGACCAAACAAATAGTCAATACAAACACCAAAAATCTATATACTAATGTCATTGCAAAAGATATTTCAATTTCAGTTTAGCTTTAAACTGTAAGTAACTATACACAAAGATATCACAGATGGCATACATCATTTTTCAGACTGAAAAAGAATGAAGCAGTGATGACTAACACCATTCTGTGCTCATCCCAAATAAAGGCAGAACATTTATCCCCAGCCTGCCTGTCCGTGAATGCTAATGTGTTAGAGCGGAGCGGTTTATCGATTGGCCGGGGCCCGATCTGCCTCTCAACCACGACCAGCTTCCTCTGAGTGATCAGCTGAGCCAACCCGTCTTGATTTTTGACCATTAACTTTGCTGGAGAGATAAAGTTTGCTGGAGAATATCAAAGCCGCTGCAGTTTCACTCCAGGGAAATCAGAGCAGGCCTAGTCTGGGTCAGAGCACAAGAGTGTGGGAAAGGATAGATCCTCGATAAGCCCACTCCTTCTCTGGGTCCTGTGGCTGTGCTCGCCCTGTCTGGCCGTTCACACTCACACACACACACACACACACACTCTCACACACATGTAAACACATGCTAAAATATAAGCTACATGGTACCAAAGTCTCTTTGGTGCAAACAGCAGGGTCTCCTCCCCACTAAGTCACTGCCTGCATGTTCACAGACATTCAGCAGTACTTGCTCACGGCTCTGCCTCAGGACAACACGCAGGAAGCCCTTCAGCACCAGACCGAGGCTAAACAACACGTAGAGTAAGCCTGAGCCAACTGCAGACACTTCTCCAACCTCATGAGAAAATCCTTTTCCAAAGTCTAATAAAATCAAGCATATTATATATATATATTTATAGTCAAAGGCCCATTTCGTAGCTTTTGAGAGTTTGATTAAAACAAAAAGGTGATGACATCTGAGCCAGCTCCATTCGATGAGTAAACACTTGAGGGTTTTCAAATAACTTCAACTTTGTGTCATTTCCGCTCAGTCTCTCTGACTGGAGCGGCAAATCAATGGAGCAAAAGTTGTATTACTGGGGAGAAATATCGCCGTTCATTCTGTTAACTCTACTAAAAAATAGGTTTCAAAATTAGTAATGCTGCTATTACCCTACCTATGTTATGTAACTTAAAAAGTGCCGCTTTTTAGGTGGCAGGAGTGAAAATGAGTCATCCTCAACATTTCTTGTGTTCTGGTTTCAGAATGATGAACACAGTTGGAAAACAATTAGATCTAAAATAGGATGTAGGCTCGACAGGATGATTCTTTTACTTGGCAACTATCATGTTTTCCCCAAATTATGTACAGATGATTATGCATCCTATTATCTCAAATGGCTTGACAAATGGCACATAGCTGTCGTAAATGGAGCATGCCCCCTGACGCCCCTCCTAGGTTTGGGCCGAGCCCCGAATGTTTACAGAGTCTGGCCCCTGCAGTAAGATGTGATTAAAACCTGAGAAAACTCGATGAGAAAATGACAGTGACAGTAACTGTGACTGGCAATATCATCCAGTAGTCCAAATCAGCCGATGAAGTTTGCTCAGTCGTTGTGGAGATGGTTCAGATGTCCTCAAGATGACTAAATGTGGTTTTGTGATAACATAGCCCACAGACAGGTGACCTTAAAGGAACACGCCGACTTATTGGGACTTTGTCTTATTCACCGTATCCCCCAGAGGCGAAGCACTGCTACTTGGGCGGAGTGATTAGCTCAACACCTGAAAAGCACCGTTGTTACTCTCTGCTCCTCACCATGGGGCTTCTCAGGTGCTGCGAGCAGATCACTCCGCCCAAGTAGCAGAAGTAGCAGTGCTTCGCCTTCTGAGAATATAGTTCCCAGTATGTATACGGTTAGAAGACGGCTGTGTGTCATGTGACCTTGTTATTTGCACACGCTGTGACTATACAAATCACGTATGTAAATAGGAACATGTTGGCGTTATTTTGTCACTTATTGAGCTGAGGAGTATGTGTGTGTGTGTGTGTGTGTGTGTGTGTGTTTACAGTACATGATCTCTGGGTTTTAAGTCAAGTAGTTGCCATGTGGTGCCATTTGGAGGCGCCAAAGTGTTGAGTTGAGCCGACAATGTTGCAATGTTCTAAAACGGAAGCTCCCTTCTTAGAACACACACACACACACACACACACACACACACACACAAACAGTGCCCAGGTTAGCACGAATGCTTCAAGCCTACACTACTCAGGCACATGGTTATTGTGAAATAGTACAAGTAACTTTCAGTTTTCACTGTTGTGAAACAGGGGGTTCCATTTTGTGACTACCCTACAGGTAGCTGCTTTATACAGGGCTTAATTCATTCATTCCATTCTCAATTTGAAGTTTCTTTAAATACTGTATATATCAGTTACTTTTGGAAATCACATGAACCACCTCACATCCTCCAGCACGTTCACTATTTTAAAAAGAAGAAACGTCACTTTTAAGGCTGGTTCGTCTGTTACTCCTGTTATTTCCTTCTTCCAAAACAGTGGTGAAGAACAGCAGGAACACATTTTTAAATAATTAAAAACACAATTATGACTTGTGTGTTCACTGCATGCCAAATTATTCAGAGCACATGAGGTGAAATTGCCTCCTAAATTACCGTATGACCGGCTGCTGACAAACAATGTGGCATTTGGCTTGGCAGTAGCTCAGTCTGTAGGGAGTTGGGTTGGGAACAGAGGGGTCGCTGGTTCAAGTCCCCATATGGACCAAGGCATGGTGGTGGACCAGTAGCTGGAGGGGCATCAGTTTACCTCCTGGGCACTGCCAAGGTGCTCTTGAGCAAGGCACCAAACCCCCAACTGCTTGGGGCGCCTTTCCATGGGCAACTCCCTCACTCTGACATCTCTCCATTAGTGCATGTATAGGTACTGAGCGTGTGTGTGTATTTCAGGCCTGTGTGTAATGTGTATTCTAACAACAGAGTGAAAACATTGTAAATTCCATTTCGGGATTATTAAAGTATAAATTATTATTTAAAAGGTTATCTTCAAACGGAGTCTGGCGCAGCGCTTTTCAGACACAGCATGCAGTGTAGTGCGTTGTAGTTCGTTTTGGAGCCACCATAACATTGTGCAACCTGAGGTTTGTAAAATAAAATAAAACGTCACCTACAATCATGATGGAGAAAAAATGCACTTTTTGAGTTGTTTTATTTCCCACCTGGACCTCTGTCATTTCTCCTCTACTCCTCCTGGTGTAACGTGTGTAACTCAGACAAGACTGACACACACACACACACAACGTTTTTTTTTCACAGGTGCGCTCTTCATCACTCTCCCACGCTCACACACCATGCATATATGCATATATATATATATATATATATATATATATATATATATATATATATATATATATATATATATATATATATATATATTTTTAGATCCGGGGCTATTCAGCTGTATTCGGCTGTAGCAACAGACTGACGACGCCACAGGTTTAGATATCAGACACTCAACTGTCCTGCTGTTATTATAGACATGTGAACTAACCACAGTCACCTCACCCTCACAGAATAAAACACTACTGTATTAAACTGCCAATCAGATTCATTTACTTATTACAGTAATCCAAGGTACCGGAAGGCACACCACTTTACATGACATTTAACGTGTTACCAAAACACATATATGATTATGAAATATAATGAATGAAATTAACCAAAAATAAGTGAATAACAATATTTACGTAATAGGATAAAATAGATAATACAGATTTTTGAATGAGTCTTGTGAGCATCAGCATTGTTGTATTTGTCTCTTTTTGTTTATTTGGTAATTGGCCTTAGGTGATTACATTTCAACATAATCTAAATATCTAACGGTTTGGTCTGGGGTTACTATAATTAATTATAATTATAATTAGTTAACTATAATTTTCATCATTGTTTATCTGCAGAATGTTTTCTTTAATAATCAATAAATTGTGGTCTTGCATAATAACACTAGTGCACAACTGAGTGTAGGAAATGAATATTGCATATTACAATACATTGTTTTAGGTTAATGCTATGTGGAATTTTCAGCCCAAATATAGACGTATAGAAATCAGTCTTAATAGTTACGCACATGGAAACCCTTCAGCTGTTAAACTGGTAATTACACAGCCAAAGTTAGCCACAGGTTAACTTTGTATGAAATCTTCACCTTTTTGCACTTTATGTCTCTTTTGTATATGTTTGTACTGTATTTACTTAATATTGTAATGCTGTTTCTTCATATTGTAATTCTGCTGCTCCTGTCTACGTATATATATATATATATATATATATATATATATATATATATATATATATATATATATATATATATATATATATGTCTGTCCGTCCTGTAAGAATGATCCCTCCTCTGTTGCTCTTCCTTAGAGTATTTCCTGAGCCTAAATCAAGGGTCTAGGGATAGAGGGTGTCATATGTTGTATAGAATGTAAAGACCTCTGGGACAAATTAGCGATTTTGGGCTATAGAAATAAAACTGGCTTGGCTTGGAAAAAAAGACCTACAAAGAGCTGAGTTTCTGTGCCATAGCTGTCTCCTTCAGGCAAACACACACGAATATATTGTATATCAAGCGTTCATATACCAGCATTAACACTTTCCCATCAACTTGACTACTGAGCCATGTTGAAATAGGGCCTACAGCTCCTGCATGTATCAGTGTAATTGCCATGCAAGCCTCGGCCCGCTCTCTGTCTCTCTCTCTCCAACTCCGAGCCTGTGCTCAGTGTAAAACCCACATCGCACTGCAAGCTGCAAGCCAGCAGATGAAAGGAGGGTTACTGCATGCTAAAAAAGACACATCTTTGCTCCGGGGCGAAGACGGCGCTCGTGCGTCTCTGAATCAAATCCCAAAGCCACTGATCCCTAGCACGTTGCAGCGTGTCCTGAGTGTTTGTAAGTTTGTCTTTGACCTCAAAGAACAGCGGTTTTAATCATATTGTTGGACCTCTTGGCTACTGGCTCAAACCCTTAATGTGTCTCAGACTCCTTTCAAAGTCTCAGGACAAGAGGTGCTCTTAAGAAGGTGTCGGCTTTCTTCCTTTATCGATCAGTGAACATGATGTATGAAAGCCCTGTCATCCCGATGCTAGGTGTTTCAGCTGTTAAGGCACTTATTACAGAGCTCTCCCTGGCTGTCAGACCAATGGCAGCTGAGTGAAGTGATCTCTCGCCAACAAAGCAAACACTTCACTGATGTACCATCGCCATGCTATTAGAAGCATTCGATCTGGGGAGGCATCATGCTCTCACAGTTGCAGCTAATAATTTGTCAGGCACTTTGTAAAGGCTGCGACAAGCATGTTTAAATTTTAAACATTCTGCGGCAAGCGTGAGTCCTGAAAGGAGACTGCATTTTATTTCCATGATATTATGTGATGTTCTCTATTGCTTTGAAGTTTATATATAGCTTTGTGAGGGGGAAAAAAGACCAGTCCTACTGTGTCCCATGGAATAAAATGCACTTGTGTATGCTGGAACAGATAAAATCAAAGTTATGTGAGAGCTGTCACTTGCTTCTCTGTAGTCCACGTGCATCAGATGGAGAGAAACTTTTTTTTTAAAACACACACATTGTTTCTCCTGATATTTTATTTATGTGAATGGAAACCACCCAGATGCTTGTTGATGGAGCTGTCAGACAAATGCAAAAAAGTGTAAATTGGCCATACATGTTTGTGTGGTTCAATATTTATGGAGCGCTGTTGGAGCTAAAGCTTTCATGTGCTCTTTCATTGCTTGAGCACAGGCCACGAGCGTGGACAGTAGTCAGTAGAAAAAATTAAAAGCGGGGCTTTTATGAAAGGAATATGTGAAAAAAAAGCTTACAGGATGAAAGTGCATCAGGATCAAATCTGTTCCTGTATCTGTCACTTCCATATCCAATTCTCTCTTCTTCAGTGTGTGTGCATGTCAGTGAACCCGCTGGTGCTTCTCCACACTCAGGTCAACAGTTGTCATATCAAAACCTTGTATCTCAACATATGTTGATCTTCGGCTTTAGTGGCCGGACATTGAGGCAAATTGACTGAACAGTGGAATTGCAACTCCCGCTCTGTCACGTGCTGATCTCGGACCCAAAAAGACTCTCCCCATAGGTATAGGAACCATGTATATTATGTTTGTTTATGGTTTACAGCTTTCACCTATTACGTAATGTAGGACGTCATGGGGGTTGGTCTGACAATAATCTGTCTATGTACACACCTGTGCACCTGCGTGGCTGAGCCTAGAGAGGGGGTGAGTTTGGGTTTTTGCATTTTCTGTTGACTGCAAGTTTAGTCACAGTTTCATCGCAAGTTTCACCACATCCACGGTCACCTTTATGCAGTATTTTTCAGGCAATTGGATTTTGTTTCTTAATGTTTTTTCCGACTTTCAAATGAACAATAAATCTTTGAAAGCATATCACGGAGTGGATCTGAATTATTCAAACGGCGCGTCATGCAGGTGATTGTTCCCTGACTCAGCCTCTCAGCGGCTTATGGAAGTTGCGAAGAAGTCGCTACAATAGTCTTACTGTACATGGCGAAAGAGATATCTGTAAATCATCCACTGACATTTTTTTGAGCGTCACAACTCCCACTAAATGATTTGTTTCACTATCAGATTTTGATCCATTCGTTCCGACATTTGGAAAGTCTGGAAGAGCCGCATGATTAAATCATTTAATCCCCATTCAAGTTAGCGGAGCGCGAAACTGGAAGTAGCCGGCTCAGCTGGCGGAGGTCTCCAGTAGGCTACGCCTGCTCTACACAGTGCGGAAGCAGTGCCAATCTTCCAGGGAAGTTTTGGCTCCATGATGGCTTCATGCACCACTGAGCTACTCTGATAGGAATGAACGGGGCTCTGCCTCGAACGCTGTATCCAGTTCTTATCATACATCCATGTGTTAAAGTTTACCTGGTCATCTACAGGTTGGCAAAATGCTACCCTTCTGCAGATAAACTCCGAAAGGTTGTCAAGCAAAAAGCAAGCCTGACAAGGTGACATTTTGAAGATAGGAGGTTTTCACCCGACAGTGCTGAGGATTGTGTTTGTGACAGCGTCCTGGGTGTGAGACAGCCTGAGGCTCTAGGGTGGGTTGAGGAAGATAGACCACTCTGCCATCCCAGGTTGTCAGTCATGGCTGCTTCCAGCTCCATAAATAAAGGATGGTGCATCCACCCCAGCTGCTTCTCTCTCTCTCTCTCTCTCTCTCTCTCAGAGTTGCAGGGCCACATATGCGCCGCTTGTCATTTTAAGAGCAGAAGGGAGTAACTGCACGGGGAGTAGAAAAACACAGAGCTGGCCCTGCGTCTATTCCATGGACTTCATAACTACTGAGTAAACACAAAAGCTGCTGGCCCATGACTCTGTATGCTGAACCCTACGCCACACTGCAAAATGAATGATGCGGCCTCATGGGATGCTGAGCAAACGTACGTCTCCAAAGGATTTTTCCCCCCAGTGTTACGCATGGCTAAAGTTATCTGCAGCCAATCACGGAATAAATGTGCTTTCTGCTCTGCCGGCTTTCCGTAAGAGCGGATTTGGAATGATTGTTTTAATCATAGTCATAATAGCCACAGTGTACTCTATGCAAATAATATCTCAATCAAATAGATTGGATTTTCTTCCACCTGATGTACCACTGGCTACGTCTGGAGCTGTGCTGTATGTGGCTTTGATTTACAAGGGAGGGAGGGCTGGGATATGGATGGAGGGATGTGTGGAGGGAAAGTAGAAATACACAGCCTGCCTGGGGATTGTTTCTGGTCACTGGTTCAGGTCCCTTGCTGCTGACGCCCTCTGTCAAGTTGTTGAGATGCAGTGTGAGATGCAGCTCAGATACAGAGGATACACACAAATCGTCCCTGCTTTTTTCTCTCTCTCTCTCTCTCTAAGCCTCTCCTTTTCCCTTTATCTGCCTCGGCTTGTTAAATTTGCATGTGCTGCTGCTTACTGGCAAGATTACTAGACAGAGGGTAGAGTGTGATCTTACAGTGCATCGCGTGCTCTGCCTGTTTTCTAATCCTACCTGAATGCTACCACACTGCAATGTAACAAATACAGCTGTGATTAATGATTGTTTTTTTGATGCCAAAATAATGCAAAACCAATGACCAATGTCCATCAATCATCCCATCATTCATCAAGTTTCTGGAGCCAGAAGTAACGTCTTCAAATAGACTCAGGCCTCTCAGGTATTTGATTTATTCTGATCTGAAATGAAGAAAAGCAATAAATCCTCATGTTTTCCCTGCTATTGTACTAAAATACATGAATAGTCAAGTCAAGTCACGTCAAGGCAACTTTATTGTCAATTCTACAGTATGTGCCAGACATATACGTACAGAGCAATTGAAAATATGTTTCTCTCTGACCCACGGGGCAATAAGGACAAGTACAACAGGTATAAAAAAAAAAGATAAGACAGATAAGTTATATATACAATTAAAAAAAGATAATATGATATGTACAATAATAATAATAATATGTACAATACAGTAATACATTCTAAATTGTGCAAATGTCAGGCAAAATAGACTATGAAAATTGCACATATCTCTGTTAGGGGTCTAATCAAATCATCGACTAATTGTTTTTTGAGCACTAGCTGGAGACAAGGAAAGGGAGTTTATGAAAATACACCTACAATGTCCTCCAGACTGGTTCTGAATTGTATCCATAATTGTAAAAAGTTAAAATTGTGATACCTATTCAAGGAAGTAAAGGAAAATTGTACATTGTAATCTATCTGAAGTCAAACTTTTCAAGTCATCTTTCACTCAAAAAATGGAACAAAAGAGTTATTTATGTATTTGTATTAATTGTATGTACATATGTATAACTGAGTATGTATATACATATATTTCACAATTCTTATTGTATTTTACTCATTTCATTTTTCATTTTCATTTCAATTTATTAATCGACTCAGGTCCAATGTCAGGGACTATTCTGTTATGTTTAAAAAAAGAAAAAGTTCTTAAAGACAATGGAAGAAAATATTGACAATCAGAAATTCTAGACAGACAATCTAATCACAGACATTTTTGTTAAATGAATGTCATTTCCCCAGCCTGCCTCTGACCGGCCCCCTCGCACAAGCCTTGCACCAGCTGATCTCCGCCTTCAGGGGGCAGCGACACTCCTTTACTGCTGTGCTTCATCAGCATGCTGCTGCAGCCCTGTGCACCCGCCACCTATCCCTGTGCCCACTGTAAGGGGAGTCATGGCTTACAGTGTTGAATTCATTAACCTTTTCACCACTCCCACTGAAGGCGCATGGCAGCAATTGGAAATAACCCCTTAGCACTTTTAAACTGTTTAGTGAGAGGGCCGCAGATGGAAGAAGAGGGGGCAGGACCCCATTTGTTCTTATCTAAAAAAAGTGTCATCTTGCATCAGATGGTTAGTTATTCAGCGACGCATGGTGTGTTTATGGGTGTGATGCACAATCATAGGCTTTCCGAGGGTTGATGCAGTATGCTATCGGACAGGCGGCAAATTTTGGATGGAACTTATAATTGTCTCACTTGAGACTGTCTGATGGGCTTTCTGCACGTGTGAGGGAGCTTTCAGTAGCTGTTTGTGTCAGTGTGACCAGTGTGGTAGGGCATCAGAAGCAAGATTCAACCACCAGGAGAGTGACAGAGCGGGACTGTCCCCCTGGTAAAGATAAAAACAATCCTTTGTTATAATAAAACACAGATTCTTCTCACTAAATCATTTTCTCATGCTGCACTGTTACATGGAGAAAAAAATGTATCCATGTGCACAGATACAGACTGCAGTCTTCACTTTGTTATTGAACACAGCTCTAAACAGAATATGTAACATTTCTCTCACTATCACAACACTGGATCTTTTACTTGGTTTTAAATGGTGGAAAACCACCATACTCAACCCCCCCATCCCTCTATTCTCCATCCTCACTTTTAAAACCTTTGCTTTAAACTTGATGTCTTGAGGCAGATAGGCAGATCTCATTCCTGACGTCATCATGGAAATCAACACAAGAAAGAATCTCAGTTTTGCTTGACTTCTATATCAAAAGTTTAAAAAACATTGTAAATTGAGCAAATAGACCGAATTACCGTGACGTCGCACACACAACACAAAAATCACTTCCGGGTAAACAAATGGCCATTCATTTGCATACTTTTGACTTTTACTTTGTTACATTTTGCAGCAATTATTATACTTTCTACTCCACTACATTTCTACAACATTCCGTTACATTTTCTGATCAATTTCCCCCCTGCCAAAACGTCTTCCTGACGTCCGTCACACGTTTGTCTCACCAGTGAAGTGTGGTTGCCATAGATATGTGGGTTGCTACACACTAATCACACTAATCTTTGACCCAATCAGAGCCCTATAAGGCTCTGGACCCAATCAGGTATGATCCTTCGATCCAAAGATTCTAGAGCCCGGCCCCCGGCTGCATAGTCTGGTGTAGTCACTGTCTATGGGTGTGGTGCCTTAGCAGATGGACTCTGAGCCTGAATCAATAAGCCACCCATGGCCGTATTTACAAGAATTATTCGAAATTACAGGAGCAAAAAACGACTCGTGGAGGTTTCTATGTAAACTATGCCTGCCCCGAAAAAATTAGCTGCTGGCCTTCAAGAACTCTCCTTCAAATTTGAAGAAGCATGTTGAGGTAAGCAACCATGTTGCTATCTAACATTAACGTTAGCTAGTAGTACTCTGCTAGTTAATGTCCCCGCTGCTTTTGCATGTTGTTGTAGTGCTATTCATTTTGGTTAGTATTTATGCTGCAATCTTGCGAAATGCATCTTGACAGATAGCAATCGTAACAAAAGAACACGGTTATGGCTATTATAAGTCCAGCGTAGACCTAAATGGCGGGAAGATAAAGCTAATAGATTAGTAGATTCATTGCTAATACTTTGCGGGAAACAGAGGGAGATGCTTTGCGGCTGTGAAAGCGTACAATGAAATAAGAGCCATATAATATATATTTTTTGGGCTTTAGTCATGGTTATGGATGGTTATGGTATTTAGCAGACGCTTTAGTCCAAAGCGACATACAATTAAGTCATAGAGAAGCAGTTTCTAAATTAGCACATTTTCAATATTTGCACTCATCAACAGTTTATGAATCTTTTTTTTTGCCACTGGTTATCTATAAATTACAGGAACGTCTGTCATTTTGATCTATAAAAAATAATTAAATTCTGCTCACTGCACATTTATTATAATAATATAATATGATATTCAGTATTCATTATCGAATGCTTCCTTATCATCCTGTTTTTTAAAGCAGGCCTACCTGTTGGCATGTAATTAGGCTACGGGTTTTCTACAGGAATAGCATGTTTGAACGGGCATTGTACTAGTTGCTAATAAACTTTGGACAGTAACCTCCATCATATTTGAACATCATTATAGGAGTATTAGATTGAATGAGTAAGAACTAATTAATTAACCAAGAGTATATTGTTACTTTTTTCTTTCAGAGAAAGAATGAACATCAGTTCAACCGATACCTTCAACTGACAGCACCCACAGTCAGGAGGAAGGGAAGCTTGCCTGCTGGTGAGAGTGCGTCAAACAGTAAGCAGCAGAAACTAGAGGACACCAAAGCCTCACAAAAGAGCATGGACCAGGCAGTCATCAACTTTGTTGTTCAGGGTTTGCATCCCTTCGGAGTTGTGGAGCAACCATGATTTATACATTTAATACTATGGCATACTATGCCAAACTACACAGTGATGTCCAAAACAACGGTCAGAGCTAAAATTAAAAAAACAACAGAGGAAATGAAAGCCAGAGTAAGGAAAGTGATGCAGAACATTGAATACATCACAACTATCACAGACTGCTGGATGGCTTTTCGTCAAAGTTTTATTGGGGTGACCGCCCACAGGATCGAGCCAGACAGCCTAGAGAGATGTTCGGTTTCTCTTACATGCAAAAGGCTTAAAGGATCCCATACATTTGGTGTATTAGCTGGAGCCCTAAATGACATCCATACTGAATACAACAGTTGCGAATAGATTGTCAGGACCACTACTGACAATGCTTCAAATTTCATTAAGTGTCTGTAGATTTTTCCACTAACCACAGCTTTGTCCCTGATGTCTGACTGCAAGTATTTTAAACCATTTCTCCTTACAAAATATCTCCAGGTCAGTCAGGTTTGATGGCTGACAAATGTGGGTGCCCAAATGCATAAATGTTACTGAGGAGCAAACTGACCATAGCCTAGACACCATAATGGTCATATCTGGTTATGGAGATACAGTACATACAGTAGTCTTTTCTTTCTTTCCTTTATTTGGTCCAAAGGACAGGCATGAACCAGAGCCAATGCAGTCTAACCAGCAGGAGGAGGAGGAGGAGGAGGAGGAGGAGGAGGAGAAGGACGACTACTTTGACATCATGAAAGACAACGTCCAAGAGACTTCTAAGCAGCTGGATGTATACCTGGCCAGCACAGCTACCACCGTGGTCGTTCTCAAATCAGTGCCTGCCGTGTACAGATTGTCACTTAAGGTAAATACGCCGTTGACTGCATCTTCAGCCTGTGAGAGACTCTTCAGCTCAGCAGGGCAGAATTTTACCCCCAAAAGAGGCTCGGAACTTTGAAAACCAACTCCTTTTGAAGCTCAACAAAAAGTACTGGTGATGGGAAGTTTTTAAAAATGTGCTCTAAATGTTCACAAGTTGTTTTGTTTTGTTTTTTGAGACTTGATGGAGACTAGAAACGGAGTTGAAGTTCTGATGATGTTAAGTTTAGGAAAGTTTTATACTTAATGGAGACTTGAAACAGAGTTGTATGAAGATTGAAATAGATGTACTATAAGCACAGAATACATGTTCCTGATGACACGTTCTTGTCAAATTTAAACTTATGCACTGAATCAAAATTTTTACAGCCTTAAACATATGGTAATTAACCATTTTATTGTTAGAATGTTAAAATGGTTAATGTACTGCAATTAACATTAAATATCTGTGTTACAGTTAAATACATCTTTTAAAGATGTATAACCAGTCTTCTTTGTTGGTTTTGCTAATGATATTTAACTCTGCAGATCACCCTGATAGATAGTCAGAATGTAAACTGGGCCACAGATATTAAGCACAGTTACATTAACCTAAAACTAACTTAGTTAAAATGCCACAGCCCATACTGTTTTGTTTTTTTTAATTATTAGAATATAGACATTAAGAGAATAAATCGTTATGCAAGTACATTTAAAATCACGTACTTTTTACTTAAGTAGGGTTGTCATTGTGGTACTTCTACTTTTACTAAAGTAAATATGTCTCTGGTTATTTGTACTTTTACTTTAGTACTGAGATTCAGTACTTCCTCCACTACTGGTAACTATTAAATGTTTTCTGAGACTGTGTAATGTTCCATCTGAGGATCATATATGACCTGTAACAGCAAACAAGACTAACAGTGAGAAGAACGCTATTTTGATATAGTTTTTATTGATAATAATAATAATCAGATTTTTCCTGTGAAGTCCCAGAATGATTTTCAGCAGGTAGACGGTGCTACAGTAACACATTCTGATGGGTCACAGATTTCTTTGTTACACCAGAAAAGCCTGTGTTAGTATCCAGCCAGGTAAAAGGTAGCAGGAGATTTCTTTATATAGGTCTAATAGTATTTTAATGTTATTCTAGAAGTTATGTTGTAGTTATGGCTGATACTGGGGCAGGACCATCACAGGAAAGAAGGACATTTAACCAAGAACAACTAGAAGATAAAAGGGACAGAGAAAGACAACGGGTGATAACGTGAGTCACACTCGGTCGGGCTTTCAACAGATGGAGACAATTATGGGATTATAATTGGCCCTCAGGTATGTAATATGTCTGTTTCATTCATAAAATAACTTTACATTGTGCGATGTGGTTGTATGTCAGTAGCCTAGATTAAATGACGTCCCCCTTCCATTTAGCGTGGAGGTTTAATTCCTTTAAGTCTGTGTTTGTGTTGGCCTACTATTTTCTCTTACCCTGTCCTCCTGTACTGTGTAAAGAGGCCGTGGGTTTCATGAAATGCGCTATATTAATCTAAGTTATTATTACGTTGGTTGCTGCAACAATCTATTAATGCTTTGGCTCGTGACCCAGTGACAGTGATACCTGGTTTATCTCACCAGACATCCAAAGTAGACTAAGTTACCGTAGCAACACTTGAAATGCAACGATGCATCTGTAACTTATTCTCTTATAGTAAATGAATGATTTTCTGTCTGAGAAAAATATTTATTGCAACTATCTGACCTCCTGGTAACACTAACTCCCAGAGCTTTATGACAGCAGGTGTGTTAAACAGTACCGCTTTAGTCCAAAGGGGCCGCTAGAATCAACACAAACTGAAAGTTACATATAGACACTTTAAATAACACCGCTGTTTATATACTATGACACATTATAACAACAACATCCCAATATTTTGGGACACTGCATAGTCAAATTCCCATTTTTATTTAGTTACAGACTTATTATTAGATGCCCAGAGGCTGCTGTAGAGAACAGACATTTTCATGAACAAGGAAGTTCACTGCAACTCAAATATGACATTACAAGATCCAAAAAGATGACAGAATTCAGCTTCACTGTGAGTCAACGCCCGTGTGAATCAGTCCTGCAGGCACTGAAGTCTGCCAGAGAATTAGAGGGAGACAGTCCCGAGATCAAGAAGAATGAAAATGGAGGATGTGCGAGTCCTCTGTGAAAGGATGGTTATACAGAAGAAAGTTAGGGAGAAAATACGATAAAAAGGAGGATGGGGAGGAAGAACTGGAGTTTGAGTTGACAAAGTTCCAGAGGCCAGTGTGAGAACTAATGGGGAGGAACCGGCGTGATGGGGAAGGTTTTAATAAGCAAGAATGAGGCGAGGGAGAGCGAAAGGTGAAGTTATACTCATTGTTTACTTATAATTAATCATACATTAGTTTCTATTTGTAGTGCACACATTTAGTTAACTTCTGAATGGTCATATAAGTTTGCCTTAAATCATTCTGATTTCTTCGCATCATTAGCAATGGTGGAATGTAACTAAGTACATGTACTCCAGTACTGTCCTTAAATGTTGAGGTATTTGTACTTTACTTGAGTCTTTTCTTTTCATGCCACTTTCTACTTTTACTCCGCTACATTTCAGAGAGAAATATTGTACTTTTTACTCCACTACATTCATCTGACAGTTTTAGCTACTTTACAAATTATTTTTTGCACACAAAACACATGTAGTTTATAAAATATGATGATTTATTATAAATGAAACTACCCTACAAGTCCAGCTGAAATGATCAGCTGATTAAACACTTATTTGATAGACAGAACAGTTTGGATCGTTTCCAGTTTCTAAAATGTTTGGGTTTTTCTGCATTGAGTACTTTCACTTTTAATACTTTAAGTACATTTTCCTGATGATACATACTTTTACTTAAGTAACATTTTCAATGCAGGACTTTTACTTGTAACAGTGTATTTTCACAGTGTGGTATTAGTACTTTTACTAAGTAAAGGATCTGAATACTTCTTTCACCATTGCTTCTGAGTTACCAGTGCTGAGGGCTCTGTTGCTGCTGCTGCTTCATTCGAGATGGGTCAAGCCTGCGCAGAATCAATCACAGTCGATCACTGCCCAATGCATGCTGGTTAGGTTTGTGGACGGCTTGATCCCGACTTGATCTGACGTCATGCACACGTGGGCAACGCTTACCCTTTTATCTTGAGTTAGTTATCCAGCAAAGTAGGTGGCAGCATGCACCTTAAACGTTGGTTTGTAGTATGCCAATAAAACCAAAGCAGAAGTTGGGTCATTTTGTGTCTGGGTTAGGGCAGTTTAGTCTGTTCAATTGATGCTAAGCTAGCATAGCCTAAATTAAGTTCTGTTTTTTTCTTTTTATGGGCGCAGAACTTCATTGCTAATTGTGTTAATACTGTATGTTTTATTTTTTGGTTTAATAAAATCATATTTTTTTTGAAAACCCACGTATGCTTCCTCATGTCTAGCAGCTCAGTCACTCTCACTATGCATGACATATACAAGATACTTTTCTTATCCAGGAAGTGTTTAAATAAGCAACTTCTATCATCTTCTATTATGTCATATCCAAACCAACAGCCGTCAACAGAAATGATCTCTGTTGCATTATGGGTGAGTAATCCACTAGCTAGATTAATAGTTTGTAGAAGAAAGAAAATGTACAATTCTCGTGCCTGAAAATGCAACAGAAACATAGCCGTGATTCATCACCAGAGCTACCTCAAGCTTTCTTGCTTTATTGCTGGCAGTTAGAAAGAAGAGGGATACGACTTGCATTGTTCTTTAACTATAAAGCTACAGCCAAGAGACGGCTAGTTTAGCTTAGCATAAATAGCAGGAAGCAATTTACCAACTGTATACAGACATTAGCTGTGAGCTAGTTAGCAATGGATGCAGCGAGTGTTTGTGTGCCTGTGACGTCATTAGCCACTGACTTATCTCAGAAATCATCAGACGCTTTTGTCTGTTATTTCCCTCCTGTCTGCTTTGTCCTCTGGTCTGTCCACGTTTATGAAGCAGATTCATAAAGCAAATTTTTCACTCAAGTTGAAACATCGTCAAACTTGTGCAGTCGCATCTTTGTGCAAATTTGAAAACACAGTTAGACCCTTGATTAGCATAACGAAAAACAAAACCAAGCACAACTCAAAAAAAGCCCCAAAATCCAGGAATCCAGCTTTCCCTGTTTAAAGCAAATATAACATATACTATAGAGTTATGAACAAACTTTATGTTAAAAGTAAAATGGATATTATTAAAAGCAGAAAGGGTGGAAATCCAGGGTGGGAGAGAGAAAAGACAGATTTATTTTGATTAAATAGTTAATTAAACTAAAACGTATTTGAGCATCTCATCATTTAAATCAATTCCTTGGACAACAGTAGCTATTTAAAGCATGTTTCTTGACTGATAGGTCAACCACACCCTTAATTGGTTGAGAAGTCCCTAGTGCCCAATTTGCTGTCTACCATCGCTGTGCAGCTCAGGTGGGAGTCTTGTCGGGGAGCTACTGATCCGTCTTCAGCACTCTGCTCTGAGTCCGTCACATAAACAGAGGCGTATTACCATTGTAACACACTCCTACTGTAATCACAAAGAAATACAAATCAGCCAACTTAAAGCCTCCATTTTCATTTAGTTGGTTTGGAACATCTCTCTGTCCAGTGACTGCACAATATGAATTTTTCTTACATTTATCTATTATTTATTATTACAAATGGTGCAATACACAAAACTTTTTCACTCTTTACTCCTTTGAACCTTTTAACAGCTTACATTGACAAGTGTGTATGTGAGATGTTTGATAGGTTTATTTAATGTATATCAAATGTATGTTTTAAAGTATATTTTTGAGCAGCATTTCAGGTAGTGCACCTGAATCATAGTCTATGTACATGCAATGACAATAATGGAATCTTATCTTATCTGACAGCCATTTGCATCTGGACTCTGGGTGAGGGTTCAAACTAAGTCACTCCAACGCAAACAGCTTCACTAATGAGGGATGGTGAGCTAACCTGCAACGCCACAACAAGCATTACCACAATGCTGTACGATAACGATATAAGAGACTTTAACAAGATGGCCAGCAGCAATGAGCATTTGATTAATGCCGTGCCCTCAGGACTCAATGCTGCAGTAGATGTGGACTGTGGTAAAACTCATTGAGAGGCAGCTAACGTAGTCACTAATTACCCCCAGAGCTGAGGCATGTGTGCACACGTGTGTGTGTGTGTGTGTGTGTGTGTGTGTGTGTGTGTGTGTGTGTGTGTGTGTGTGTGTGTGTGTGTGTGTGTGTGTGTGTGTGGGGTATGTGGTGGGCAACAAGTAGACATTCGATATTAATTGCATTCCTGGGAAGAAGTGTTAGCTAAGCCGCAGGCCGCTAGACTTAAAGCACAATTAATGTGATCGGCAGTAGCAGGTCCTGGCCCGCATTCCGTTTTCTCTCAATCAGCCGACCGACACTTTATCTGTCCCGTGTCCGCTAATCTAATCAACTGGGTGATTGTGCTTTCTCCCTGTTCCCAGTGAGTGATATTTAGAAAAAGACTCGGCAGCAGCAGCCAACCCCCCGAGACAAAGCGTGCTTTGGGTCCTCAAAGAAGTCCTGCTGCAGATGTGCCACCCATAGCCTTGCATATTACATGCTAAGTAGGCCTATGTATTGTTGGAGGACGCTTTGAACATAGAGTATAAGGGCATGTGCTTAACAACACAAAAATGTATTGGTTTTTAATGCCTCATTGGTTTCAGTGCTACTCAGCGACCTCATTGCTTTGGAATTGCAGCTGATGAAAAGGGAGAAATATCATTTGGCTTGAAATAGGCATGCTGTATTTCACAGACAATTAGCTGTGTAGCCAACTAACTGGACTTTCTCCAGTCTCACAGTGCGAGTCAAAGAGTCACACAGACCATGTTTGGCCCGAGCAAATTAAATCCTCTTGTAGCTATGCAACTGTGAAATTAATACTAAAAAGACCCTCTTGAAAAGTCTATTAAAGTGTCCACAGCAATACTTTACAGAGTTCACTCACTGAAAGAAGTGGGATGATGAGACTTGTGTTTTGCTACCAGTGTTACCACTGTAGGTGAATACTTAACAATTCATTATATACTGTACTTGCTGTTATTAAGGTTAAAACATCAGTGCAGTGTGTCCATAAAACACACAAGGTGTGACTGTGTTACTTATCTTTGTTTGCCACTCACAAAGAAAGCTGAATAAAAGAAGTACAGTAAGTAAAGTGCAACTGGAATTAAATGAAATGTTTTTTTCACATCATACAGGTATCTGTGAATTGTTTATCCTTCTGTTTTAAAGAGAAAAATATTGTGACCAAAACGGAGAAATTCACACTTTTGCTGTTAATTTTGGATGTAATTGGAATTAGTCGATTCAACTTTATTTATAGTATCACATCATAACAACAGTTATCTCAAGATAATTTACAGACAGAGTAGGTCTAGACCACACTCTATAACATACAAGGACCCAACAATTCTAGTAATTCCCCCAAGAGCAAGCATTTAGTGTGACAGTGGTGAGGAAAAACTCCCTTTTAGGAAGAAACCTGGGACAGACCCAGACTCTTGGTAGGTGGTGTCTGAAGGTGCTGGTTGGGGGTGTGATGTACAGTGGCAATAATAGTCACAATAAAGATAATGGAACAGTGACTAGAAATAGTAGTTGTAGTAATCCATGCAATAGCAGGGCACTGCAGGGTGTTACAGGACGTAGCAGGGCACAGCAGAGCGTAGCAGGACGTAGCAGGACGTAGAAGGATGTAGCAGGACACAGCAGAGCATAGCAGGGTGTAACAGGGCATAGCAGGGTGTGCAGCAGGACCACAGCGACAGCTGCAACCATGATTTTGGTGCCACCCTAATCCAAGGAAACATGCTGGGTGAAAAAAAAACAAAAGGACTCCGGGGAATAAGCTCCCCAGAGCTAAGTTAGTAACGAGCATTTCTGGGACATGGATGCAGACAAATGGAAGAGAGAGGAGAGAGAAGCTCAGTGTGTCAAAGGTAGTCCCCCGGCAGTCTAAAACTATAACAGCATAACTAAGAGAGACAGGTTAAGGAGAGGAGCCTGGTCGGGCTAGAACTCTCCCCAACCGGATCGGGTTGTACTGGCCTGCCTCCCTCTACTCTGATTATATTATTGATTATATGGTAGATGAATCTGACGACTATGACGAGAAGCAGGTGGACCGGGCTAGGCGGACGCTGCAACTCCTGACTCCCTAACTATAAGCTTTATCAAAGAGGAGAGTTTTAAGTTTACTCTTAAATATAAGCATTCTAATATTCTCTCTACATTACATTACATGTCATTTAGCTGACACTTTTATCCAAAGCTACTTCCAATTAAGTGCGGTACAAACTCCAGACAACAAGTAGTAAGTGCAAGTACATTAGCTTTAAAGCCCCAGTGTGTAACGTTTGTAGTTGTTCATTATCAAAATCTGTATTGCCCTTCACAAACTGGTCCTTTTTCATGAATATTGACCAGCACCATCAATTCCAAGTATTCCTATTGGCTTGGAATTTTACATTTGCGCTTGCATAAATTGGGGTATCTTGAAATACGTTAGCCGGTAAGGGACATACAGGCTATGCTGCTCCACCTTTCGCGTTTTCGACTCACAGCTGCTGCTAATGGGTATCGTCACTTCCCGGCCCCGGCAAGTTTGAAGAAGGAAACATGGAGGACCACACGTATTCAAAATCCAAATTTCAGGAACAGGAGTCTTCTTCTTCACCCAGAAAAAGAAAACGGATATTGAAAAGAGCAAGAGACCGGCATCATCAGAAAAAAGAGTGAACATTGGAGCTGCTTTGGACGCACACACCAAATCCCAACTAGTTAATTATCCTCCGGACCGCTGCAGTCTCCTTTTCTTTCTCTCTCCTTTCCATTGGGTGGCGCGCGTGCCCGCTCGTGGTGTGAAGCGCGCGTCCACGCCACTCTCCAACATGAACTCATCCATCAACTCCAACAACGACGGCTGATAGATGGCCTTTTGTACACCTTCGCTTTTTGAAGCGTGAAGGCTACCGTAGCTGCAATACTGCGTGGCGAGAGAGAGTTGATTGCGATATATGATCTCAACGCTAGATGGGAGTAATTCTTACACAATGTAGCTTTAAATAAGCAAAACTACAAAGAGCCATATGAAAGTGCAGCTGTAAAATTGTACATATATTAATTTATTTTTTATTTTTTAACCAAGGTGCAGACGGAAGATATGTGTTTTTAGCCTTTGGCGGAAGATGTGTAATCTTTCAGCCATCCTGATGTCAACGGGGGAGCTCATTCCACCATTTAGGAGCCAGGACAGCAAACAGTCGGGATTTTATTGAGTGATTAGTTCTCCCTCGCTGTGAGGGG
This sequence comes from Sander lucioperca, assembly GCF_008315115.2. Lineage (NCBI taxonomy): Eukaryota > Metazoa > Chordata > Actinopteri > Perciformes > Percidae > Sander > Sander lucioperca. Next base: position 22,559,541 of record NC_050176.1, read on the forward strand.
GCAGCAAGCAGGTTGGCTGATGCAGAGCGGAGTGGGCGGGTTGGGGTATAGGGTTTGACCATGTCCTGGATGTACGCTGGGCTGATCCGCTCGTGGCCCTGTATGCAAGTACTAGTGTCTTGAACCGGATGTGGGCAGCAACCGGTAACCAGTGAATAGAGCGGTGTAGTGTGAGAGAACTTGTGAGCTGCAGGGGCCGGATAGCAGGCCAGCCAGGAGGGAGTTGCAGTAGTCTAGATGTGAGATAAATAGAACCTGAACCAGAACCTGAGCCGCCTTCTGCATTAGAGGGGACGTATCCTTCTGATGTTATGCAGCATGTATCTACACAATTGGGTAGTTGCAGCGATGTTGGCAGTGAAGGAGAGTTGGTCGTCAAGTGTTACACCCAGGTTTCTAGCAGTCTGGGTGGGGACTACCACAGAGTTGTCAATTGTTATAGTCAGGTCCTGGGTAGGAGAGCCCTTCACTGGAAGGAAAAGGAGCTCAGTCTTGTCAAGGTTGAGTTTCAGGTGGTGTGTGGACATCCAAGAAGAAATGTCAGTCAGACAGGCCGAGATACGTGCAGCTACTTGCGACCCGAGTGAATTGGTGTAGAGAGAAAAGAGGAGAAGACCCAGGACTGAACCCTGAGGGACCCCAGTTGTGAGTGGGCAAAGTTGTGAGATAGATCCTCTCCAAGTTACCCGGTAGGTGCGGTCTGCCAGGTAAGATGTGAGTAAGGAGAGGGCAGACCCTGAGACACCCAGATCCTGGAGTGTCGAAATGAGGATCAGGTGGTTCACTGTGTCAAAGGCAGCAGAAAGATCCAGAAGGATGATGATGGAAGAGAGAGAGGTTGTTCTAGTGATGTGAAGCTGCTCAGTGACAGCAAGGAGGGCAGTTTCTGTTGAGTGGCCAGCCTTGAAATCAGACTGGTGGGGATCAAGAAGGTTGTTCTGGTAGACATAAGTAGAGAGTTGATTATAAATGGCATGCTCAAGAGTTTTGATAATAAATGGAAGGAGGGAGACAGGTCTGTAGTTAATTACCTCAGAGGAGTCAAAGTCGGAGTGTGGTTTTTTGAGGAGAGAGGTCACTCTTGCTTCTTTGAGGGCGTCAGGGAAACAGCCAGTTGACAAGGAGGCGTTGATGAGATGGGTGAGGAAAGGAGGTCAGAAGCAATAGTCTGGAGAAGGTGAGAAGGGATAGGATCAAGGGGGCAGGTGGTTGGGCGGGTGGAGGTAATCAAAGTAAGAATTTGATTTGGAGATAGAGGGGTGAAGGAGGAAAGAGTACTGGATGTGATGGATGGAAAGATGATTTCAGGAAGTGTGGTGGAGAATGAAAAAACGTATGTCATCTATCTTTTTTACAAAGTAGTTGACAAAGTGGGACGGTAGGATGGAGGAGGTGTACTGGAGGAATCGAGGAGGTTAGAAAAGATGGAAAAAAAGTTTTTTGGGGTTGGAGAAAGAGGATTGAATTTCAGTTTGATAGAAAGAGCTTTTTGCTGCAGAAACTGAGGCAGCAAAGGAGGAAAGAAGAGACTGATAGGTAAGCAGATCATCTGGGTTTATAGTTTCACCATTTCCTTTCTGCTGCCCGTATAGTTGTTCTTTCAGCACGCACTGAGTCAGACAACCACGGAGCTGGGGAGGACTTGCGAGCCTGCCGTGGAGTAAGAGGGCAGAGAGAGTCGAGAGAGGAGGATAGAGTAGAGAGGAGAGCATCTGTGGCAACATTGGGAGGCATGAGTAAGAAAGAGTCAGATGAAGGGAGGACTGATAAAGTAGAAAGTCAGAGAAGAGGGAGAGAGTGACCGAATGTTGCTGCGGACAGGTACAGTATCTCTTGAGATAGGGGTATGTGCTTGGGAGAGTGGGAGAGAGTAAGAGATGAAGGAACACCCTAAAAACAGATGGGTTATTTCATCTACCCAACCACTGGGTTATGAAATGTTTTACCCATTATGGGTTATTTATATGGAATTTGGGTTATTTTGTGCAACTCATGCGTTGAGTCAAAATCCATCAACCCAACATACATCGGTTGACCCAGCACGTGGGTTGTTTGTGCTTCGAACGTCATCACATCATCACCAGAGTCCACCAGAGTCCACACACCGAGCGCTCGTCACAGCAGAGAAACTGACTGATCATCCAGCGAGGCAAATACATAATAAAAGGTTTGTGTACACTAGCTACATGTCTAATTCCAGCCCGGTCTCACGGCAGTTCGTGTAAATGTTATTAAATGTTATCGTTATTTTAATCTATTGATACGTCTTCACGGAGACGTTTTTGTCGGTTTTTACGTGGTGGCCTGCACGAAAATGTGAAGTAATGTATTTCAATGGGAAGAATATTTCATGGCCACAGCACGAAAATGGTAGGGAGTAATATAAAAAGCCGAAAATCCGCGTAGGGAGGTTGGTCGGGGTGGTGGATGGGTCAAACAACACAGGACCTTCACCCGGGCGAGCGGGGATCGCGTCCTGCGTGTGGCGCTTTGTCCTGCGCCTCCCGGCTTATGGAGCGTCCTTTTCGGCCGTCTCCCGGCGTCCTTTCCCCGAGAAAATAACGTGACATTTACACGTAAAAACGAGAAAAACGTCTCCGTGAACACGTATCAATAGATTAAGAATAACGTGACATTTACACGAACTGCCGTGAGACTGTGTTGCTAATTCACATTGTCTGTGTTGCGTTACCTATTAAAGTAGTATCTTTATATTGTCGAGGCTAGTTGGTTGGTTTGGCTATCAACGTAGCTAACGTTAGCCATTATCATGGAAGCACGGATAGCCTACAGCTTATCCGTTTGGTCTGAATTATATTAATGAATTAATGAAACAAGTTCATAATGCCCATGGGCATATGGTCATGTTTATTGAGTTCGCCTGGCTAATTTGCCAGCTAGTTTCAAGCTAGCCAGGTGATTCGCCAGTTAACTAGTTTACTAGCCAACAGGCTGTCAGTTAGTTGCTTTGCTAGCTATAATATTTTAACTGGCTATAAATGAACGCGCTTGTTTTTCCTGAAGCTTTTAATGTGAAATGTGAAGGCATAACACAGTGTTTGACTGATTAAAGTATGTAAAAACAGTGAAATAGCCTATGTCTATGTCTGACTAAATGCATTTATGTGCATTTATTTAAGTAATGTGGTGACCCACAATAGATAAGAACAAATTCTTATTTAAAATGGCGGCCTGGCAAACGACAAGGGCCACTTGAGTGAAGGGTTAAGAAATATATACTAAAAAGTTTGGGAACCACTGCTGTAGACTGTTATACTGACAGTCGTGCCCTGAAGGCTGCTGTGAGCAGCCACAAATATTCTTGTGAAGTAAAAACATAGACAATTTACATGTATGCAATTTGTCATATGAATTATATAGGGAGAGAGGGAGGATTGTTTTCTCTATATTTTGTGATGCTAAATAAAATGGCTGTTATCTTCACATTGGATTAAATTCTGCTGCTAGTCTGCATTGCTTTTGCATGGTGACATCTGAATAGTTAATACAATAGCAATTGTATTTTTGCTTAAGCTCTTTTTGTGTTTGTTTCAGATCAATGGACAGCTTTGTCATTAACACTTTGACAGAGTGGCAGCTGACAGACCTTGTTGAAAGATTTAAAGGTTAGGAATATTTGTTTTCCCATCCACAGCATAGCTGAGCTAGTGACTCTACTATGAGGCTGCGGGGTGTGTGTGTGTGTGTGTGTGTGTGTGTGTGTGTGTGTGTGTGTGTGTGTGTGTGTGTGTGTGTGTGTGTGTGCGCAGTTCTGCTGTTGTCATGTTAACATTGTCAGCCTTGAATATCTTGTACAACTCTGAATATAGCACGGTTAGTTAAGGGTGTGTGTGACACGTTTACTGTCACAGAAACGCAGTGACTGTACTCCGGTACTCTACCGCCTTCCGGCCCAATAATAGGAGGATTAACTAAACTACAAACTAATCAGCTGCAGGGCGGGAATTAACTGCACGTTAACAGTTAGCATGGGTTTTATTTTAGTTGGATATTGAATGACAAAATCACAGGTATGCCATTCCACATCTTATTGACACCTATGTCTTCCTACAGATGGCGTTGGGGAACTCGCCCTGAGGCAGCTGCCAGCCTTGCTTCCACCTTCAACTTACAAAGTTGGCCATGGCCGCAGTGCGAAAGTGGTTCGCCACACCATTCAGGAATGCAGCTTGGCCTTCATCGCCCATAAGCCTGTAAGTCCTCAAGCACATCTAAAGGGGAAACTTTACTCATTTTATCAACATGTCTGAGCTCAAGAATGTGTGCATGCACACATGCATATCCAGGTTTGTTTTACTATACTTTTGGGGACAGGCATCAAATATTGCCTGACAGTATTCGGAAAATAGCCGTTCTACAAGCTTACAACGCGTTGGTCACTATCAAAGCATCCTGGGCTCCTAGAACACCTCAGCAGTGCCACAGGCTGATTACCTCTGTACCACACCACACTGATGCAGTAATTTGTTCTAAAACAGGCACCAACAAAGTATTGAGTGCAGACATGCACAACATATGCACAACATATTTATCAGAAGGTTGACACTTTTGTATTTTAACCCATTAAATCTACAAAGCATTTGCAGCCCACCTATCAGCTATCACCTAATCAGGTGGGCCGCACACATTTTCTGAGCATGTTTATTGTAATGATAGATCATCAATCGATTTATGGCTTTTTAGGTCAATTGAGGTCTGAATCCTTTTTTAACTTCTTAAGTGTCACTGTACCGTCTACGGTACAGATTGTGGCAGTGGTGTCGCTGTAATCTCCATTTATAAACGTTTTTATAACTTTAAAGCATTAAATCTTCAAAATATACAGCCATGCGACACACCAATTTAAAGCTTAGACTCTCATGATTCCATTAAGCCCACACACAAAGCATAAGATGATTTACAGCAGTTACACAACTGCTACAAAGTTATAATAAATAAAACAATACAGCGTAAACAGCGCAGCCCGTGTGTAGTGCATCCTTACCTGTTTCCTTGTCCCTTTGGCCACTGCGTGGATTTTTTGCCCAAAACTTTTTTTTCTTAAATCCCCAAGAGTCCAAGGAAATGGAATATCCAAGCCATTATATCCAAAACGAGCTGTTTGCCTCACAATCTTGACGTTTCTGGCCGAATCACAACGGGAAATCGCTGAACTGTTTTTCATTTCCGCACTTCTAACGCTGCTCGCTTCTCTCCTGAGGCTCCTAGCAACTTGATGTGGGCGTCATTCTATTCTCTGAGTTCTAAGGTTTCCATCGATACCTGATATAAGCCAATCGGTGCAGGTTTGGCTGTGATACACCAATAATAAAGCTGAAGTCTCCTCTGACGCGTTTGGGACCACGCGGAAATGATCGACATTTGCTCGGACCAGTTAGATTTAAATGCCCTAAGACCCGCCTACATTTGTAGCCAATGAGCAGACAAGTCGATCGATACCAAATGTGCCGGTGAAATTCTAACCCTGTAATGGCTGGAGCTGTGTCAAAGCAAAAACAGGGCCTCATATAAGCATTTCACACCCTGTGCAGTTCATAATGACTTATTTCTATATATTTATGTATATAGTTATTTCAAGTATGTGTATGATTGATGTGGGTGTGTTTGTGTATTTGAGAAGTTTTTTTATTTTGTACTTTATTGGCTTTTTTCTTTGCACTTTTCAAATAAAAATCAGAAAAACGCACAGACATATATGTAGAAAAAAATTCATATAAAATCAATTTTTGAGTCTTTTGGCTTCTGGATTTTTTCTGTAGTAAGCTGAGACATGTGGCTAATGTCCTGGATTGTCTGTCACCTGGAATATATGTTCACAGCAGTGGATTTTAATCATTTTATAGATGTATGACTTGGACGGAAATAGAAACCCTCCATTCTAGCCTCTGTAACTCTGTGTCAGTAAGGCCTAGAATCACTCTGACACTTGGAACAAAAACTTGAGAGTGTTTTCTTTCCAGTGGTACCAGGCACATCCCTGAGTGTCAAAGTATATGGGAGCTGTACCAATTTTAATTTGGGTATGACGTTTAGACCAAAAAGCTTGAAAATTCAAGCGTTTCTTTGTTTTCTGTAATGTGAGCTATATGCCATAACCATCAAGACTTAATCAAAACATGTTTGGAATATTTCGTTATGTGCAATGAAATGTAGACTATTAGAGTTCAACTTTTTGAATTAGAGATGCACTGAATCTTTTCCAAATTGTAAAGCTAACTAGACTTTATCATAAAACAATCATTTCTCTAGTGAGGACCAGGAAAATGGTCTTCACAATGTCTATATTTTAATTCTACTATAGTAGTCGGTAGACATTTGGTCCTTACTCAGTCGCACTCTCTCACTTGCTCTCTTGTATTCTTTCTTTTTTAGCCTGGAATAAACATGGTGGAGTACCATGAGGCCAAGGCATGCAAAGCATACCCCTACATCCTGACGCTGGGAAATGATCAGAGTGTATTTCAGGCTTTCGTCATAATAGCTGGACAGGCCCTGGAACAAGAAGCACTGCTTCAGGCCATTGATGTCTGCTTCAAGGCATTCTTTGTCTTTGACATTAAATACCCGAAGCAGTGTGAACATGTGTGGGAATTCATACAGACTGTAATATATGAAATGCCAGGAGGGGAGTCTAAAATGGTAAAGTTTATTCAAAGTAGAATACTTGCTTGCAAGTAGAGCTAATGGCTTTTAATAACAGCTTTTTAATAGGAATTTGAATTTGTTCACTATAGACCTGTTGACTGTTGGCCTGTTGAATGTTCAGCCAGTTCATTCGTAATTGTTGTTTTGCTCTGAATGTTTTCCTACCTGAGTGGGGGGGTAGAAAGGTGTTGAGAATGACCAACACCTAATCTTAAACTTAGGGTACTTAATTTACTACGACCCAATCAGAGGTTACTTAAATTGGGACGTTCAGTCAAAATCTAGCATGTAACCTTCAAACGGGATCTCTGTTTGCAGGGTTCAGGCTGTACCGGACCCTCCCGGTGATAATGCTGTACTGGAGGACCGGCTGCGCAGTGAGAGCCGCTGTTGACGGGCGCAGAGCTCTGCTGGAACTCCGACTGCTGTCTGTCCGCGAGGCCGTCTGACGGCATCAGTATTAAATTGAGACAGTTTCATTACCGGTTAAAAACATCTCGTCACGTTAAATAGTAGTCTAATTCGTTGCAAAGTGTAGGCCTATAGGAGGACACATGACAACCCTGAACAAGCAGCGTCACTCTGCTCTGTCTTTCTGCTGTGCCCCATTCACGTAGTAGTTTTACACTATGTAGATTAAACTCTGCAATTAATCCGCGGTTCACATGTATGTATGAACTGTGGTGGTCCGTTACACTGTAGGCTATATTCAACATCACTGATTAAGTAGGCTAAGTCAATCCTACATTTTTCCCAAGGAGCAAAACATGCTTATAAAAAAAGTTACCATGAAGCCCTGTTCATGCTAATTAAACAACTAGACTTTGGGGTCAAGTGTTGTCGTATCCGGCCCATGTCCCGGATGTGGAAGCCCCCTTACTGGACTACTGAATATAATAATATTCCATTATATTTTGTATTTGAATTGTTACCTGCCACCATAATTTTGTGATTTCCTTGCAATAAATATTGACATTTTTACCATAAATTGGTGCCTCAAAATGTATCAGAATGCAGGAATTGAAGTCTTTTACCCTCAAAATTTCCTGGGGGAGGACCCCCAGTCCCCCTCCCCCCCTGCTTTGTGTGTTCCCGCAAAGACAAATTCTGAACAAGGAAAAACCCTGAAGTATAATCACAGACAGCCATAAAAAACATTTAAATTGCAGAGTTAGAGTTAAAACAGATGAAAAGATGGAGAACCAGACAGACAATATGTACAGGTCAACAGAGAGAAATACGGACAATCAAACAATGGGGGTGGGTGCTGTAGCAGCGTCATGGGTGCGACGTATATTTTCCTGCTTTTTTGTCCATTGCCAATCACACCTATGAATATAATACATTTTTTCAAAGATTCCATTATGTTGTTTTGTTTTTGTATTGTTTAAGTGTTTATTGCATAATATATGCATAAATCTAGCATGTATTCTGTTCTAGGTTTGTAGTTTAACAGTTTTGTAGCTATGGGTTGTCTATTGCAATTTATTTTCTTAAATTGTACTGTAATGTGTTAATTAATCTGGCATATGGGTTAATTTTACCCAGAATTTGGGTACACTATATAACAAATATGTAGTTGAATCAACCCAGAATTGTAATTAATTTGACCCAGCATTTGGGTACACTATATAACAAATATGTAGTTGAATCAACCCAGAATTGTATTTAATTTGACCCAGCATTTGGGTAAAATATTTAACTCATCTGTTGGGTTAAAAATGACCAACCCATCTTGCTGGGTCAAATTAACTACTGCTGGTCTGGTGCAATATTGATCCAGTGGTTGGGTTATAAAACAACCCAAGTTGGGTTATTTTTAACCCATCATTTTTCTGTGTGAATGGTCAGAGGTATGGAGTGGCGTAACAGTGAAGTTGGATGTAGAGCAGTTTCTGGTGAATATGAGATCTAGGTGGTTGGCAGCGAGTAGGAGTAGGAGGGGAAGGCGAGAGTGAGAGGGCAAAAGAAGAGAGAAGATGTAAGAAGTCAGTTGACTTCTCTGTCTGGATACTGAAGTCGCCCAGAAGTACCAGCGGAGGGCCAGTTTCAGGGATGTTTGAAAGAAGGACATCCAGCTCCTCCAAAAACTCTCCCAGAGGACCTGGTGGGCGGTAGATGACAACAATGATTAGTTGTACCGGATTATTTATGGTAACAGCATTTTTCAATGGTTCATAGTAGTTCATAGTTCAAATGACCGTGGAGTGAACTGTGGCAGTGGGTAGAGAGAAAATCTCCACTTGGGGTTGATGAGTAGGCCTGTACCTCCACCTCTACCAGTGGGTCTGGGTGTGTGGGTGAAAGAGTAGGCAGAAGAGAGAGCAGCAGGAGTGGATGTGTTGGTTGGTGTAAATCCAGGTCTCAGTGATAGCAAGGAAGTCAAGGGATTGCTGGGGGGCAAAGCCTGCATTATCTTTACGTGTGACATGTGTCTTGTCTTACACTTAGGCTAGCTGAGCAGGAAAACAAACATACACAAAGGAAAAGTAGTACAAGTAATTTTGCAGGCTACATAGCTGCGTAACAATTTGTCACACATGTGAGCTTAGTATATGGCTGGGAAAAAAAGCTTTTGCCAAATGTGATTCTGTGTTGAATGTACCTATAAAACCTGTATACATACTGGTTTTTTTGTTTTTGCGTTAAGCAAACCCTGTGTGGTGAATATAAATAAGTAAGACAATATGTCAGACTCTCACTTGACAATATTAATAGATTTATTGTTCTGCTATTTGCTTTTAAAAAAACAACAAATAAAAAGCTCTGTACCTTATCGTGGTTAATATCTGATCAACTGAAAGTTGTTAGCCAGCAGTAGTGACGGCGAGATGAAGCCTCATGAAGCATTAAAGCTTTCCAGCAAAGTGGTTCACAAAAGGGTTCATTTCTCAAGGCTCCAGTGTGGCCGGTTAGCTCACTTGGTAGAGCAGGCACACACACATATAGAGCTTTATTCCACGACTCAGAAGGTCCAGGGTTTGAGTCTGACCTGAATGTCTTCCCCTTTCATGTCTGAGCTGTCCTATCATTAAAGGCGGAAATGCCCATAAAAATAATCTTAAAAATAATTTTTTTGAGCCTCCATTTGCTCACAATACCACCTGTTGGTCAAAGAATTTAAAACAGACAGATATATTAGAGATGATCTAGCGCAGGGGTCTTCAACTTTGTTCAGGCTAAGGACCCCTAACCTGTGAGAGAGACGAGCAGGCACACCTTACTACATATACTGTATAAAATGTAGTTGCATAATATGCTGGGCCTACAGTAACATGTAGGGCGTCCACATACCTTTTCATGGTGCCCTACAATACTTAGATATTAAAATAATAACAATTTACATATTCAAATATTATCATGTTTTATTGTCAAACATACATGTGGAACAGTGATCTCATAAGCTTACCTGTATCTGTGGATGGCTACCATAGTGGCTACCTTACCTATAGGCCAGTGTAAGCCTGTCATCAATGTTGTTGAGGTTGTTGTTTTCTACAAATAACCAACATTTTGGGGGAAAATTAAAAAAATAATTTGTTTTTTTGGCTATTATAATAATAGCAGGTGGGGCAATATTAGCATTCTAAAACTGTAAAGTGGCAATGGTTTAACTGGGCAGAGGGCAGTGAATGTGCTTGTGTAGATCATGGATGTATAATAAAAGATTCTAACCACTTCCTAAACCATTCACGTGGTACGGACAGGCAGTGAGGCTTCGGATGTCATCAATGATGTCACTTATCTAAAACGATACAAGCTTCGATTCGCGCTTCACCGAAAACTTCTGGGATTTCTCGATTTCTTCGAAGCCTCGGCACAGAACGTAACATCACTAGTCAGCAGAGACGGAGAGCTAAAATTATTTACCAAGCTGTTTATCCTAAAAAATACTTTCTGTAACTTTAAAAGGACATTTAATTTCAGATTCACCAGAAACTAAATCCTCATGGATTTGCATTGTGCTGTCTCGTGGGACATCAGTGTTTCTTTTGGTAATTGGCTGGTGAAAGCAGACTCCCCCGCCGGCTCCTGTCTGCCTCCTAAAACACCAGGGACTCATTCATGAAAAATTGATCTTTTCACATGGAGCATTTACCAAGGCTCTAAGTTCAAGCCCTCTGCATTGTACAAACACTAAGTCCAGGCCCCACGAGGGTGGTAAGGAGGGAGGAAGGAGAGAGCACAGAAACAGGGAGGGGAAGAGAGACATATGAATGCCAAGTTGTTCTGAGGTGAAGCATTAAATCAGTCTTGCTTGCTCAGAGAACATTATGCTTTTTGTTATTAATTTTCCCGAAGGAGCCAAACAGAATAAAGCTAAAAGGGTTTTTGCATTCGGGGACGGTCAGGTGGATGAATGGGAGAAAAGTTGCTCCCCCAACCGCTGTGGAAAAATGCATAGGGAAGATTCCATTGTTGAGAGGGGAATGAGAGATGGAACAACAATAGTGTGGCAAAACAGGCAGGCGGCACCTGCTCCATAGACTCTGTTGCACACACACACACACACACACACACACACACACACACACACACACACACACTCCTACCCTCACAAACATATGCACACACAATGGGACAAAGCATTATTGCTTCAAGCAGGAACGTTTTGTGCCATTGTTAGGTGAGCAAAAAAAAAGAACAATCAGCCGAGATATCAAGATATCAACGTGAAATGTTGCATGATGAATCATTTTGCAGCATCCTTCAGCTCATTGTCCGTTTGTTGCGAGGGGATTTCATTACTAATCTGTTTTATACCTCTGAGAGGATATTGTTTCTCTCCAGTGAAAATCTAGAAAGCCAGCATTTTATGAAGAGATTAACGATCCTTGATGTCTGTGTAATGTCTTAAAGTGCTCATATTATGCTTTTTGGCTTTTTCCCTTTACTTAGTTGTGTTAAAGTTTACAAAGTGAAAAAGCCCAAAGTCCACCCCAAAGGGACTTACCATCTCCAACAGAAAACTCTGTTCACAAACTGCTCCAAACAGCTCTATTGTAGTCCAGCCTTTACTTCAGAGACAAACGTGGTCACTTTGGAACACACGTTATAATGCTCACCTAGCTGCTAGCATGGCACGCCCTCATACTCTGCTTCTGACTGGCTAGTAGTCCTTACCTAGGTACTGTCAGGACACGCCCTCATACTCTGCTTCTGACTGGCTAGTAGTCCTTACCTAGGTACTGTCAGGACACGCCCTCATACTCTGCTTCTGACTGGCTAGTAGTCCTTACCTAGGTACTGTCAGGGCACGCCCTCATACTCTGCTTCTGACTGGCTAGTAGTCCTTACCTAGGTACTGTCAGGGCACACCCTCATACTCTGCTTCTGACTGGCTAGTAGTCCTTACCTAGCTACTGAGCATGTGCGACTCCCAACAAAGATGGAACAGAAGTGAGATGTCTCACTCTGTAGCTAAAACAGAGAGCTCAACACACAGGGTGAAAAGAGGAGCTGCAGCAATGTGTAGTACAACAAAAATATGGTGTATAGGTTTATATGTCACATAAACCTATTCTGGTACAACCTCTAAATACAATTATGAACCTAAAAATGAGCATAATATGAGCACTTTAAAAGGTTTTAGTTTCACATAACTGCTGTAAAATATTACTGAACTTTAAATGCTGGTGGAAACTTAGAGTTATTATGCTTTGAGGGAGATTTTCTCTTTTTTTGGCTCACATAACTTCTCTTTTCATAGAGGATTAGTATTACAATCTGGTACATTAAAAATAATACCAACACATTACCCAATATCAGTTGGAAAGTTCCCAAATTCTTATATATTTTATGTCAGCCGCAAACCTGAGCCAACGCCCATGCTTGCGATAAACGCTGAGAGATTTATTGGCAGCAAATGTAACATGTAAAGTTCAAGAGGAGGACTGGATGAACTCACAAACATGGTGTAGAAAGCAGCTTCTGTCACTGACAGTTTACAGTTCTGAGACCTCAGCTCAGGGTTTAGACAGTCCTTTTCCCAAACACTATGCTACCCAACGCTGATGCCAGTCTGCCTGGGGCTTCCTGTCAGAGGGAAGTGATGTAATATTTGTTAACTTAAATATTTCACCTGAATATTGATTATATAAATGATGCAGGCTGCAAATCATAACACCTGTCAGCATTAGTTTTCTTTGATGGAAGCTCTGGATGTTTCTTCCCCATCGCGCCTTTAAAGTTAGCCTTTCAATCTCCACCTGGTTACAAAGGTTTTGTGCAGTTTAGAAGAAGGACAACAAACATTACTGAGGTGTTTCCGTACCTTTTTGTCTTTCCAATGTGTGCTAATTGTTGTAATTAGACTAGACATCCATCCAATTACTGGTTGTTTTCCGATCAATAGGAACGTGGCCACAATGTGTGGGCTGAATTGGGATAAGAAAAGGATGAAATGACTATCCATCTATCTATCTATCTACCTATCTATCTATCTATCTATCTATCTATCTATCTATCTATCTATCTGTCTGTCTATTTATCCATTTATCTATCTATCTGTCTGTCTATTTATCCATCTATCTATCTATCTATCTATCTATCTATCTATCTATCTATCTGTCTGTCTATCTACCTATCTATGATTCTATGATTAGGCTGGAAATGTGCTTCTGCAAAGATAGACTTATATGCCTCTGCAAATCTACGCAGAGAAGGGTGTTATGGCCGTTGCAAAACCTGCCAAATTTTAACGTGTGACCCTGTGCATTAAGCAAGCTGATTGGTTGATCTAACTCCTGTGGGGAGGTGTAAAATGGAGAAGAAAAAAAACATGAATGTTATACAAGTTATACAACATGCAAGTATAAAGGAAACACATTTTCCTACATGTGGCGTGGAGTGCATGTTCCATCCTTAATAAGGTTTGGAAGAAATGTAATTGCTGCACGGATTTTGCTGACTGGAAACATTTTTTTCTAGTCGATAAAGTGCTACTGCACAAAATGTTGGGGCGGATGAAAAGGGTTACTTAGGATCACTGGCGATTTTAGACCCTTTTTAGCCCCCCTAAATTTCATTAAATAATAAAAAAATATATCAATTTTAGTGCTTCAAGTTAGAGTTTGCGATCTTGTCTGTTAGTGACAGAGGACAAACAATGACAGGTTCAAAGGGCTTGAAACAGGTTTAATATCCTGGGTGGCTGTCATAATGCTATGCACCTGTAACCCCATCAAGGAAAGGGTTAACAGAAACGTAGTGTTGGCCAATCAGAGGAGGTTGTGTCAGACTCCCTCCTTTGGCTGAGTCTCTATCTGATCTGTCAGAGGGAGAGCAGGAGATGGTTTTTAAGTTTAACGTTGGTAGTCCCCAGAGAATAAATTAATAATTTCATGGCGCAGATTAGAACCCAAATTGAAACAACACTTTTGCTAGGCACTGTATCCGTGTCACATCATTAGGGGCCGAACCCCCCCTAAAGGTCTGATCCTAGAATTGCCCCTGTTCAGGGCTCTACTAAACACTTTGGTTTAGGTTAGGGAAAGATGATTTGAGATTATGCAAATACAAAAATGCACAGTTCTTGTCTTGTGTCATTGTTGACTTTTTAAAGTTCCCATATTATGAAAAAATCACTTTTTCTGGGATTTGGGGTGTTATTTTGTGTCTCTGGTGCTTCCACACACATACAAACTTCATACATCCATGCTGTTTTGAGTGAGATACGGTTTCTGAATGTGTCCTGCCTTCAGCTGGTCAAAATCTGCACGGCTTTCTACGTCACTAGCCGAGACGAGGTGGCTAACCGTAGCATACTAGCGCTAGCATGCTAGCTCGTTCTGAATGGCAAAACACTGCTACAGCACACACTAGTTCACCCTAATCTCCAAAAGAACTACTTCCATGTCCCTGTTCTGCAGGTATTCCACACAAAGTTGGAAGTGTGCCTCATTTAGAAGAAGTCTCCCAGCCAATCCTGCCTTGTACTACTGAAGTTGGAGAAACAGCTAGCTAGCTAGCCCTTACCTAGCTACTGAGCATGTGTGACTGCCAACAAAGATGTTACAGCAGTGAGAGGTCTCTCTCTGTAGTTAAAACACAGACCTTTTTTTAAATTAAACCATGTAAACCTATTCTGGTACAATATCAAAATACAATTATGAACCTGAAAATGAGCATAATATGAGCACTTTAAATATATAATGTAACCAAGGTGCTAATACCAAGTGCTAAGCATTGCTTAAATGAATAGTTTGAATTTTGGGAATGAACTCTTGCCACGAGTTAGATGAGTGGATTACTGTAATACCACCAAAAATATGAAGCTATAGCTAATAGCCAGTTAGCTTAGCTCAGCACAAAGACTGGAAACAGAAACAACTTGCCTGCCCCTTTCTGAATGTAACAAAATTAGGGCTGTCAATCGATTAAAAAATGTAATCTAATTAATTACATACTCTGTGATTAATTAATCGAAATTAATCGCATACATAATTAACGGTGCCTGAACCGATACTTTTTAAGAAAGTAAAAAAAGAAAAGAAAAAAAAGAAGGGTACTAAACAACAGTCGTGACATTAAAGAACGGCTTGTTTATTGCTAAGGCCATATGGTCAAAATTAAATGATTTAATAATAATGTATAACAATAACAATAACTTATTTCACTAGTAAATTGCTGTTGAACGACAAAAACAACCACCAGATGGGAAAAGGACATTTACAATAACTTCAAATGCACCACGAGGCTGTAGTTTACCAGTTTCATTGAACGCACCGTCTGTGTTGTTTCTCTGATGGCAGCTGCAAATTGTTACATCCCAGTGTTGAATCCTCTACAGTAAAACACAGTCACACTTTACACCGTTTAGTGTTAGCTGTCAGCATTTTAACCGTGTTTAATCCAGCTACTAGCTAGCGGTAGGCTAACGTTAGCTGCTGTCGAGTATAGTGTTAACTAGCTAGCGGTAGGCTAACATTAGCTGCTGTTGAGTATAGGGTTAACTAGCTAGCGGTAGGCTAACGTTAGCTGCTGTCGAGTATAGTGTTAACTAGCTAGCGGTAGGCTAACGTTAGCTGCTGTCGAGTATAGTGTTAACTAGCTAGCGGTAGGCTAACGTTAGCTGCTGTTGAGTATAGTGTTAACTAGCTAGCAGTAGGCTAACGTTAGCTGCTGTTGAGTATAGTGTTAACTAGCTAGCGGTAGGCTAACATTAACTGCTGTCGAGTGTAGTGTTAACTAGCTAGCAGTAGGCTAACGTTAGCTGCTGTTGAGTATAGTGTTAACTAGCGTCCCGTGCAGCGGTGTTTGTGTTTCCTGTATCGTCTGTTTCAGAGCATCAGAGAGAAGTGGCATCAGTGGCTCCAGATTTCGGTAGCCAGGGTGGGCAGGAAGAAGATTTTTACAAGTAAATGTTCCAATTAATGATCCAGGCAGCACATTCTCGTCTCCCTCCTTCATTTTACAGTCCAATGGTGGCTAGAACGGCTCCGGGTCAAACGTCAATATGGAATGGATTAATCTGCATTATTTTTATTGTTATTTTTTCTCAGATTAATTAATCGAAATTAACGCGTTATTTTGACAGCCCTAAACAAAATCAATCATGCCTTCGTTCATGTCCCACGACCACAAGATTGGCGGTTTCGATCCCAGGCTCCTCTGGCCACGTGTCAAAGTGTCCCTGAGCAAGACACTGAACCCCAAGTTGCTCCCCGTTGTATGTTGTATGTATAGCTGTCCACTGCTCCAAATACTTAGGATGGGTTAAATGCAGTTAATAAATTTCACTACTTTGTACTGTCTGTATGTGACCTACTATGTGATGAATTAAAACTAAAGTGTTCTTTTATTTTTAGGAATAAAGTTTTGTTTTATGGATTGAGGCAAAAAAACAAATGAAATGAGTTATTGTGAATTAATGTTTTGCAGATACAATCTTTAGAATATATATATATATATATATATATATATATATATATATATATATATGCTCTTGAGGCAACCACTGTAATAGTTGGGGCTTCGTAAACTACAGAGTTTGGTCTAGACCTACTCTATCTGTAAAGTGTCTCGAGATAACTCTTGTTATGATTTGATACTATAAATAAAATTAAATTGAATTGAATTGAATATATATATATATATATAAAAAAGAGGAGGGCTATATTTCCTTATTATCCATGATACTTGGGTTGTTCTCACATAGTGGCAGATGTTTTATGAAAAGGAAGCTACACACAAACACCAACTGGTGTTTTCTCTGCAATGGTCATGTTTTCTGACACTCAAGGCCATATACAGTACACAGAAGGTCAGTGAGCTGAATCAGTACATCATACTGTATAGACCTGGCTTGTGTCTGCTGGTAAATGTGTGTGTGTGTGTGTGTGTGTGTGTGTGTGTGTGTGTGCGCGTGCGTGCGTGAATATAGATATAGTATATACAAATAGGTATGTGTCAGTGTGTAGAGTATACGTCTGCACCTCCGTCTGTGTGTGTGTGTGTGTGTGTGTGTGAACAAATGTGCATATGCTTGTGTGGGTGCCAGCATATACCGCGTGTTGTTAAGGTAACAATAAAAGCTCTGGGGCTAAGGGACTCATAATTCAGCAGTGAAGCTCTCTGCTTTCACCGCTGCGGTTTGCTCTTTTCCCCACAGAGACCAGCATTCACTGCTGCATCACAGAACCCACAGAAGGTAAGTCTGCGTCAGCATTTCGCGGTTTCTAATGAGAAAACAACCCCAATAACATATGACAGCTTTGGATGAAGTTGTCATGTTTATCCGAAAGGGTAGTCTAGCTCAGTGGGCGTGAGGAGGGAGAGTGTTTTCTCTGCTCAATAACAAATCAATTCTCATTTCTCTGCCTCATTTGTTGCTGCTGACAAACTCCGGCAGAGCCTTGAAATCCTATTTAATAATCAAGCATGAAAAGCAGTGGATAATAGACTATTATGAGATGCAATTGCAAAAGGGAAGATAAGCTTATACTGTAATTGAAATAGCATTCACATCACATGTACTTAAGGACCACCATGGTAAGATCTGTTAGTCACACAGAGACCATATCTCATCTCTATGCTGTTTCCATGGGAGACAGGAAATGACAGCGTGAAATCCATCGATTTGTTAGACTACAATACTGGTAATGTGATAGATCATTGGCTTAATAGATTCATTTATCAAACTTAAGAGGTCACCAACATGGCTAGCAGAAGAACCACCAACATGGTTAGATACTAGAACCATTAAAGAAAGGTACAGTTTTTGTAGTGGAAGTTAGAGGAAAGAAAGTTAGATGACAAACACTATTGGAAAGGTTGCGTTACAGGTGGAACTCAGTGAAAGCTCGACCGGAGGTACCAGAGATCAACTGGTCTGGTCATTGCCAGACCTTCCTCCACAGCGCTGCATGGAGGGTCTGGCTAGTCCACACAGCATTCTTGTCATGGTTGTGGTTTTCTGTTGTAGTTTTTCCTGTTTTTTTCTGATTAACAGTTTTTTTATTTTTTGAATACAGCATTCATACAGATACAAATACAACCCCCCCCCCCCCAAACAAAATTAACCTACCAACAATAACAAATAGAAGGTACAATTATTCAATAACATACCACATGCACACAAATACAAATAAATGGTCAAAACAAAATACCGTAGATACCTCTCTCAAGGAATTATTTCAATTTACAGTCTCTTTTCTTCTTTCATAAAATGATAAATATTTGCCCCATTTTTTGTCATAGAATTCTAATTTTCCAAATGTCTTATAAGACATCCTTTCAAATGCTGCCACTCTTGCCAATTCAACAGGCGACTCTTGGACCGCCTCCCTCGGTTTTCCACCCTCTAAGAAGTATCTGTCTGCCTATCATGATGCTGGTTTGGATCCAATTTTTTATGTACTTACTCCCTTCGGTTAATACTGAATCATCCCCTAAGACAGATCTCAGAACTCTATTTGAATCCCTGAGATCTCAATAAGGAGACTGTGTATCCATGTCCAGAATTCTTGCACTTTGTCACAGGACCATAAGGCATGTAAAAGATGACCCTCTTCAGATTTACATCGCCAGCAGTTTGGATTTGCGATCAGACCTAATCTAAACAGTCTAGACGGGGTCCAATAAAAGCAATGCATTATTTTAAATTGTATTAAACATACTCTTGCATCCCTTGACATGGTTTTTATGTTTGTACATATCTTTATCCACTCATCCTCCTCCAGTGTCAGACTTAGGTCCCTCTCCCATATGCTCTTAAGAGCTAGTATGGCCCCGTCCCCTGCTGTCTGAATCAACATGGAGTAATACACAGAAGCCTTGAATCCTTGACTATAGTACCTTAATATCTCTTCTAGGAACCCAGCTGTTTTAGGAGCTGTTGTGTTGGGTCTAAGAATCCCCAAAAGCATGTGACGTAATTGTAAGTATCTATAGAATTGTGACTTGGGGATTCCAAATTGTTGTACCAGGTCATCAAAGGATTTCATAGTATTGTTGTAATAAAGATCGCCCAGAGTAACAATGCCCCTCTCAATCCAATCCTTCCACCAAATGGGGGATTTGTTAACAAGTAATTTTGGATTCAACAAGATACTAGAGCATACATTCAAAAAAGGGTCAAACTTAAACATCCTGGTGACTTTAAAGGGGTGGTTCAGAATTTTGGACATATGACCTAATTTCCAAGTTAGCCAGTGTGTTATTTATCAGTGGAGACCGTTTTCAACACTTTTCATCCAGTCCTTTCAGTTGCAGAGTTCTCTGGTGCTAGCCTAGCGCAAGTCAACAGAAACTGCTAGCCTGCCATTGAAACTCACTCCACAGTACACCCGAGGCAAATACATTGTAACGCCAGACTATCAATGTAAATGTCTGCTGATAGAATAATGTTAGAAATAAAACTATCCTGTCCAGTCGGGACACCTAGTAGTAGCCTAGTACATTGGTATTGAAGCATTGGATTGGAAACTAAGGACTAGGCAACATGGTGTTTCAGTGTGCATTTAGAAATTATAAAAATAAATCAAACAGATGGGTACCAAATGTCCATTGCGAGATCCAGAAAGGAACCAACTGTGGCTTCTTGCTGCTGGCTTGGACATCGAGACACCGGCTGAGACTCTACTCAAGTTGCGAATTTGTAGTGATCATTTTAGACCAGACGACTCTGAAAACCCCCTCAATCTAAAGGACCACAAGTCACTGACAACGAATGTGGTTCCATCCGTCTTTCCAGATGCACCGTTAGTGGAGATACGTTAGTGGAGATAACGTTACAGTTCAATGCATTGTGGAGAGTGACAATGTTAGCTAACGGTATAGCTACACTCTTGGTAGATACCTGGCTGAGCTAACCGCTAACTTTAGGTAATTGCTGACAGAAAAGTCACGTAAGCTCGGACAGTTTACATGCAAATTGCTAGCCAGTGTGCTTTCCTGTTCTCTTACTGTTCCTCATGTTATAGCCTGGCAGAGTGGAATTAGTTGGAGCTCACATTTCTCAGTAGCCTAGGTAATATCACTCCGCCGCTGCTGTAGCCTATGCTACCAACTACAGGGAACAAAGTATAACTATTGCAATGCGATGCAAGGGTAGTTTTATTTCTAACATTATTCTCAATCAACAGACATTTACATTGATAGTCTGGCGTTATAATTTATTTGCCTCAGGTGTACTGTGGAGTGTGTAGCAGTATGAGTTTAACTCCTAACTACCTGGCGCTCTGTTGGCCAATCACTGCCGCAGGGCCCCCGTATAAAAACAGCTAGTTGTCCCCCTTCCGTCCTCTCTTGCTCGTTGGTGACAGAAGTACTCTACACTTCTGGGTTGCTCACTCTGTGAGTTGTTCTGCAGGGCTACAGATAGGGTAGTGGCTTTGCTGCCTCCGCACTCACTTTCACTGTTATTTCGTTGCCGTTATTTTATTATGTACTGAACGCTTGTAGATCTTCGGTTAGCGTGTTAACCTCCACCTTGCCAGTTGAACGCCGTGAATGAGAAGCGAGTAACACTGATATCTGCTGCGGTTTGCATGCTCGGAGCTGCCTCCTTCTGGGTCTACTAAAACTGCTTGAACGGTATATGGGCTAAATGGGGTTGGATTTATGCTTTAGATTTATTTAGTGTTAATTATTATTTTCTGTAAACATTAGGAACCGGGCTGGTGCCGCCGGAGATCTCTGTTAGCTGTTTAGCATACCGGCTGCTGTTTTGCCTGGACGGCTTTTTGCCAAAGTGCTATTCCTGCCTACAGACTGGTTTGCCTACCTGTCGTGTTGCCTACAAACTGTCTTGCCTATTCAGCGTGGTACAAGTGTACGGAGTAACTACGCCTCTGCCATGTGGTCATATGTGGGCCATGGTCTTAATTGTGTGAATGTAGTAAAAAGGGGTTAGCACCCCACATTATAATTTGGTTTGTTTCTTTTCGTTTGTTTTGTTTTCAATTCAGTTACAATCACATTTTATTTAGTTTTCTTTTCATTAGTGAGTTTTCTACTTAAAAATGTAGTTTCTTTGGTTATGTTGTTTTAATTATAATTAGGGTTTTGTTTCTTTTGGATTTATTGCCAAGTCTTTTCTTTTGAATTCATATTCTTGTTTTGTACTGCCTCCTGGAACCACTAGTGGTTCTGGCAGTTTATATTGTGTCTATATTGTGTTAAATTTCTTTCAGTTTGTTCTTTTCTTTATAACCTCGTATACTGATTTTGATGTTCTTTTTGTGGAGTGAACCCTACTAATTGTGTGTGTGTGAGTCCCCCTTTTTTTTGTTCTCATTTTAGTTGCTGAGAGCCGAAGCTGGTGGTGCTGGTGTCCGGGTGGTGGTATTCCCTTCCTGTGTGCTGTGTCCCCCCCGTTTTAATTTGCTGTATCCACTGTTGTGTGTTTTTGTGTGTTCATGGGTGACTTTCCCTGGGATCCCTCACTGCCCTCGTATTCCCTTCTCCTCCACTGGTAAGCCTCAGCACAATTATTTTCTCCCCCTTTTGGTAAGAATGTGTTTTAAACTGTTTTGTTTTTAAATTGATTGAAATAAAATGTGCTTCTTTTTTAAACTTAACCTCATCTCTGGCTGCGTTGTATACCTGTGTGACCTTATATATTAATATATATATATATATATATATATATATATATATATATATATATATATATATATATATATATATTAATAATAAATATATTAATCTTGCAATTGGAAGTAAAATCATTCATTAGTAATTGAAATCATTCTCTGGGTGAAATTCCCAGGGTGGCGTTGTCGGTGTGTTTGAGGTAGGTTTCATCTAGAATACCACCTCCTCTATTTTGTCTGCTCTCGTGCCGCCACAATCGGTTAAGACTGTTTTTAGTGACAGGCTAGCAGTTACTGTTGACTTGTGCTAGCCTAGCACCAGCGAACTCTGCAACTGGAAGGACTGGATGAAAAGTGTTGAAAACGGTCTCCACTGATAAATAACACACTGGCTAACTTGAAAATGAGGTCCTATGTCCAAAATTCTGAACCACCCCTTTAATCCACACCCCTTTCAGGTTGGTGAATATGGGATGAGTTTTAGCTTCTCTTGTTAGGTTTATGAACAAACATTGGAGTGGTGGTACTGGAGCAACCGACTGCTCAATACAGAGCCAAGGTGGTGCCCTTTCTGGAGGGAGTGTCCAGTGGGTTAAATGTCTTAAATTAAAAGCATAGTAATAAAATAACATAGTCGGTAATTCTAATCCTCCTGTCAATTGGTCTCTGCAGCTTTCTAAGATGTAAGCGGTGTCTCTTACTGTTCCAGATAAATTACTTTACTATCCTATCAAACAATTCAATTCAATTCAATTCAATTCAATTTTATTTATAGTATCAAATCATAACAAGAGTTATCTCGAGACACTTTACAGATAGAGTAGGTCTAGACCACACTCTATAATTTACAAAGCCCCAACAATTCCAATAGTTCCCCCAAGAGCAAGCATTAGCAGTGGCTATTGCGACAGTGGGAGGAAAAACTCCCTTTTAGGAAGAAACCTCGGCAGACCCAGACTCTTGGTGGGCGGTGTCTGACGGTTGGGGTTATGACGGTACGGGATGTAGCGTGGCACAACAGAGCATGGGTGGAAGCGGTGGACGCAGCAGGACGTAGCCGGGCATTGCAGGGAATCGCAGAGCGTAGCAGGGTGTAGCAGGTCCATAGCCACAGCTGCACCCAAGGCCCAGGTCTTGGTGTCACCCTAATCCGAGGCGATGTTCTGGGCGAAGAAGAAACATAAGGACTCCGGGGAGTAAACTCCCCAGAGCTAGGTTAGTAACAAGCACTTCTGAGACAGGATGTGCATAAAAGGAAACAAAAGAAAAGAGCGTGTCATAAGAAGGAACTTCCTCGGCAGTCTAGAATTATAACAGCATAACTAGGAGAGGCACTATATTATTGATTATACGATAGGAAAATCTGATGACTGTAAAGAGAAGCAGAGAAAAGCAGGGGTGCTGTGTCTGCAGATATACACCCTGCCCCGCCGGTCTAGGCGTTCACTGCAACTCCTCACTCCCTAACTATAAGCTTTATCAAAGAGGAGAGTTTTCAGTTTAGTCTTAAATGTAGCGACGGTGTCTGCCCCCCGAACCCAGATTGGGAGCTGGTTCCACAGGAGAGGAGCCTGATAGCTGAAGGCTCTGCCTCCCATTCTACTTTTAGAGACTCTAGGAACCACAAGTAACTCTGCATTCTGGGAGCGTAGTGCTCTAGTGGGACAATAAGGTACTAAGAGGTCCTCAAGATATGAAGGAGCTTGACCATTTAGAGCTTTATAGGTCAGAAGAAGGATTTTAAATTCAATCCTGGATTTTACAGGAAGCCAATGGAGAGAAGCTAATACAGGAGAAATATGATCTCTTTTCTTAGTTCTTGTCAGAACACGCGCTGCAGCATTCTGGATCAGCTGGAGAGTCCTAAGGGTTTTATTTGAGCATCCTGATAGTAAGGAATTACAGTAGTCCAGCCTGGAAGTAACGAATGCATGGACTAGTTTTTCAGCATCGTTTTGAGATAGGATGTTCCTAATTTTAGCAATGTTACGAAGGTGAAAAAAGGCTGTTCTAGAGGTTTGTTTTAGATGGGCGTTAAAGGATAGATCCTGATCAAAAATAACTCCTAGATTTCTGACAGTAGTACTGGAGGCCAGGGTAATGCCATCCAGAGTAATTATATCTTCGGCTAATGAGGTTCGTAGGTGTTTCGGGCCCAGCACAATAACTTCGGTTTTGTTTGAGTTTAACATCAGGAAATTGTAGACCATCCATGATTTTATATCTTTAATGCAAGCTTGAAGTTTAGCTAGCTGGTTGGTTTCGTCTGGCTTGATTGACAGATATAATTGGGTGTCATCCGCATAACAGTGAAAGTTAATTGAGTGTTTCCTAATAATATTGCCTAGAGGAAGCATATATAAGGAGAATAGAATTGGTCCAAGCACTGAGCCTTGAGGAACGCCATGGTTAATTTTAGCGTAATTGGAGGGTTTATTGTTAACATTAACAAATTGTGATCGATCAGAGAAGTAGGACTTAAACCAGTTTAGTGCGATTCCTTTAATGCCAACTAAATGTTCCAGTCTCTGTAAGAGGATGGTATGGTCAATAGTATCGAATGCAGCACTAAGATCTAATAAGACAAGTACGGAGACAAGTCCTTTGCCTGAAGCAGTTAGAAAGTCGTTAGTAATTTTCACCAGTGCCGTCTCTGTGCTATGATGCATTCTAAATCCTGACTGAAAGTCCTCAAATAAGCTATTGCTATGTAGATAATCACATAACTGATTAGCGACTACTTTCTCAAGGATCTTGGAGAGAAAGGGAAGGTTAGATATAGGTCTATAGTTGGCTAAGACCTCAGGATCGAGGGTGGGTTTTTTCAGTAGAGGTTTTATCACAGCTACTTTAAATGACTGCGGTACATAACCTGTCAATAAAGACATATTTATCATATCTAGCAATGAAGTGTTAACCACGGGTAACGCTTCTTTAAGTAGCCTCGTTGGGATGGGGTCCAAGAGACAGGTAGATGGCTTTGCTGAAGAGACCTTTAGCATTAATTGTTGAGGGTTTATAGGATAAAAGCAATCTAAGTATATGTCAGGTCTAGTCGTTCTTTCTAGCAGTCTGTCAGTTAAAGGTGACCCATTAGAGGTTGGGGGCAAGAGGTGATGAATAGTATCTCTAATTGTTATAATTTTATCATTAAAGAAACTCATGAAGTCATCACTACTCAGAGCTATAGGAATAGATGGCTCAATAGAGCTGTGGCTATCTGTCAGCCTGGCTACAGTGCTGAAAAGAAACCTTGGGTTGTTCTTATTTTCTTCTATTAGTGATGACTAGTAGTCTGATCTGGCATTTCTTAGGGTCTTCCTATAGGTTTTCAGACTGTCTTGCCAGTCTAAACGAGATTCTTCCAGTTTGGTGGAACGCCATTTACTTTCAAGTTTGCGCGAGATTTGCTTTAATTTACAAGTTTGGGAGTTATACCAAGGTGCTAGTTTCCTTTGCTTCATCGTCTTCTTTTTAAGGGGAGCAACAGAGTCTAAAGTAGTCCGTAGGCAGGCCGTAGCACCGTCTATGAAATTATCAATTTGAGAGGGACTAAAGTTTACATAAAGATCCTCTGTTATATTACGGCACGGTAATGAGTTTAGTGCTGTTGGAATATCTTCCTTAAATTTAGCTATACCACTGTCAGATAGGCTTCTAGTGTAGAAGCTTTTATCTAATTTCTTATAGTCGGGTAGTAAGAATTCGAAAGTTATTAAGAAGTGGTCTGATAATAAAGGATTTTGCGGGAATACTATTACATCTTCAATTTTGATGCCATATGCCAGCACAAGGTCAAGGGTGTGGTTAAAACAGTGCGTGGCCTCATGCACACTCTGACTGAAACCAATAGAATCTAGTAGTGAGTTGAAAGCAGTACTAAGGCTATTGCTGTCAACGTCCACATGGATATTAAAATCACCTACAATAAGTACTTTGTCTGATTTTAGGACTACACATGATAAAAACTCTGAGAATTCCGATAAAAATTAAGAATATGGACCTGGTGCTCGGTAGACAACAACAAATATAATAGGCTGTACTGTTTTCCATGTTGGATGCTGAAGATTAAGAACGAGATTTTCAAAAGAGTTATAATTTAGTTTAGGTTTAGGATTAATTAACAGGTTTGAGTCAAATATGGCTGCAACTCCCCCTCCTCAGCCTGAGCCTCTAGGAATTTGAGTATTAATATGAGTGGGAGGAGTGGCTTCATTTAGACTGACATACTCTTCATGGCCCAGCCATGTTTCAGTTAGACAGAATAGATCAATTTGATTATCGGATATCAATTTGTTTACTAGTATTGCTTTAGAAGACAGAGATCTGATATTTAGTAGACCGCATCTAATTTTCCTATCCTGTTCTATCATTGCAGTGGTAGTTGTAATTCCAATTAGGTTGTTAAGTATTGCCCCTCTTTTGGTTACCTGTGATTTAACTGATCTGAGTCGAGTTACAGACACTGTCTCGTTTTTTGGGGCAGGTTGTGGCTGACGTGAACTGGATGCTAAATTGACTATGTTTGCAGTCAACTTATTACTTAGGGGATTCAACACTTTGTATGGTCTATTGTTGATTATAACTGGAATAGTACTAGTACTACATGTTACCCTGCAGAAAACATTTTCAGATTCATTCACTTGTAAAGTGCCATTAGGATCAATACCTGGGGGGCATGAATCTGTGATATTTTCAACAGAATGTCAATACTTAACTTTCAGTGTGGTCGTTATGTTATCAGATAGCAGCCTTGCTCCATTTCGGTTTGGGTGGAGACCATCATGTTTCAGCAGGCTGGGCCTCTCCCAGAACAAGTTGAAGTTGTCGACATAGGGAATGCCCAGGGAAGCGCAGTGGGGTTTCAGCCAGGTGTGGAGCCAGAACAGTCTGGACCATCTTTCAGCACCCTTTCTGTAGGTAGGTAGAGGCCCAGAGATGACGATCCGTTTTCGTGTGCCCATCAGGGTGGTGATGAGAGTGGTGAAGTCTTTTCGAAGTGCTGTCGACCATCTCTCTCTGATGTCGTTTGTGCCCACATGCACGATGATGTTGTCGACCTTAGCGTGGCAGGCGAGGATGCTGGGAAGTTTGTGCTGGATGTCACGGACCTTGGCACCAGGGAAGCAGTAGACCTTGGACGGACCGCTAGGTGTAGGGGGAATGTAGAGGTCCCTGACCATGGAGCTTCCGATGACCAGCGTGGAAGTTGTTGGGTCTGAAGGGGGGCGCGCCGACTGTGTGGATGGGCCAGGATGAGCGCCGTGGGGACGAGGCAGAGAAGGTTTTCCGCAGAGCAGAGGGAACTCCTCATCGTTCATCAGAATGGTGTAGCGATTTTCTAGTCGTATAGGTTGGGCTGGGCCTGAGCGTTGTCCTGACCGCCTGCTGTGGTGCTTGCTTATACGCCATGGCTCAGGCTGGTGTGGAGTGGAGCTGGTCAGCAGAGCTGACTTGGTTCTCGGCAGAAGCCAAGGAGAGACGACAGGGACAGAGGTTGTATTAGTGCGTGGTGGGGTGAGAGTAGTGCAGGGCAGAGTGGAATCAAGACATCCGACATTAGTGTGTGTGTGAGGGGAACTTCCAATGATAATGGTGTCAAGGAACTGTTCATTCACCTTGATCTGGTGGAGAGTCGCTATTCTGGCTTCAAGTTCCACTATCTTCTGGCTGAACAGGAGGCACGAGTCGCAGCCAGGTGTACAGCTGAGGGGGGGCATCGTGTAGCTTGCTAGTTTAGCTAGTAGCAACGTTGACGGAGGCTCTCTCCAAAAAACGATCCCTCTTCACTTGCACTTCACAAGTCAACACTTGCGGATGCTCCTGCTTAAACAATGTTAAGTATGACATGGGGACCTCAAGATGAATAGACTGAATAAAATAATTAAGTTTGGGGACACAATTCATTTTCACAACATTGACCTTTCCAATCACTGATAAATTCAGTGCTGTCCACCTATTGACATCGCAGGCAATTTTATGAAGTAGTGGGTCAACATTTACTTTGACCAGGTCTTTCAACTGTGGTGGGAAGAGGATGCCTAAGTATCTTATATCTTGTTTCGGCCAGTGAAATGAGCCCGGTTGAAAGGCTGAAGAGGGGCAATAGGCTGTTGACCAGTTCACCTTATATCCTGAAAATTTTGAAAAATAACTAATTGTTCTTAAAAAGCGAAGGTATTGATTGATTTGGGTCAGACACAAATAATAAAATATCGTCTGCAAAAAGCATAAGTTTATGCACCATTCCAGCTGCGTCTACATCTGGGAACTCAGTATCCCTCCTTATAGCTGCTGCCAAAGGCTCTAGAGCTAGACAAAATAACAAGGGCGAAAGGGGTGAGCCTTGCCTTGTTCCCTTCCCCAGAGTGAAATAGTCAGATATGAGCCCACTGGTTTGTACTGCAGCTTCGGGGTGTCTGTATAGTAATTGGATCCATTTTATAAACTTACTACCAAACCCATATATATTTAGTATTTTTATCAAATAGCCCCATTCGACCATATCAAAAGCCTTTTCCACGTCTAGGGAAATGGCTGGTATAGGGGATTGGGCATCGGCCACTGTCCATATAATGTTGATAAAGCGCCTTATATTATAAGAGGAGCTGCGGCCATGAATAAATCCAGTTTTTCCTGTTTTATTGTGTTATTATGTTTCCCTGTTGTTTTACGCCTCATGTTTCTGTATTTTCTGTGTTTTACATGTGTGTATGTTTTATGCTTAGTTTCCTGTTTTATTTTGTAGTCTCTATTTCTCCTACGTCATGTCTTGTTTTACTTCCTGTCTTGTGTTTTTCCCACCTTTGTGATTGTCTGCCCTGCCCTGATGTCTTTCACCTGTTCCTCAGCCCTTGTGTCATATGTCCCTTGTTTCACCCTCGTGTTCCTGGATTTTTTTCCCTGTTCCTTCTGTGTTCCTTTTTTTCTGGATTACTTTACCAGCTTACATATTTGTAAGTCTCTTTGTGTTATTATTAAATTATTATTAGTTCAAACTGCTGCTTCCTCCTCGTCTTCCGGCACTTGGGTCCAAGCCTCAACTCTGACAAGTCTGGGAGAAAAACATGCTCTGGTTTATTGGCATTTCTTTAAACCAATCACAACAGTCTTGGGCGGCACTAAGCGCTGGATGGAGCCACGGTGCCTCTGCAAAAGAGCCAAAACAAGTTCCTTCCAGAGGCTATTTTGCAGAGGCACCGTGGTTCCATCCGGCGCCTAGTGCCGTGAAAGACGACTGTGATTGGTTTTAAGAAATGCCAGAGCACGTTATTCTCCCATCCCAGAATGCTATGTGGACTAGCCAGACCCTCCTCTGCAGAGCTGTGGAGGAAGATCTGGACATGCGAGACTAGGTGGACACAAACACAACTCCCAATATGTTAATGCTGATCTGTGTGTGCGGAATGTGTAAATAGGCAACTTTTTGCTAACATGTTAGCCATATCAACTCTACGTCAATGTTGTGTTTACAGCTTGTTGAGCTGCCTCCGTGGGGAAAAAAATCTAATAATGCAGGTAAATCATTCTTTCCACAAACATTGTCCAGGTGACTTAGGATACTCTACAGAGAGACTATTTATTCAGTCAAATGTAATGGTTATTTGGGTGAGCCAACCAAAAAAAAAGTCTTGCTTATTGCTTTAATGAGCTCGTTTGTTCCAAGGAGCTGTCCACGTAAAACGGCTCAGGACTCGCTTTCCACTGACCTGTCAGTCTGATCAGACAACATGCCCGGAGGTTACAGTTTCTTTAACCAGACTACAGGCCTATATCAGAGGGGAGCTGATGACTCTTGGTGTGAGACTGTTACGGATCCTGTGTTGCACCCATAGACTGTATAATATCAATGGACAGAGCATGTGTGATGTCACCCATTGGTTTGTGGAGATCAGCAATCCGTCGTCGAGTTTGCGGTTTTTTTTGGAGTTGGCAACACTGCTTACACTCTTCGTTACCTTACACACGTTCACTGGCAATCTGGATGCAACTGCTGCTGAAAGCTAGCATACATAATTCGAGGTAAGATATAGCTTCGCTAGGTTTTAAATATATATTTGTCCCATAGTTATATTACATATAAGAGGAGTCACATTGTAAAGTAAATGTATCTGAAGTTACCATGTAAATTGGCTGTAACGTTAGCTAGCCACTGGTAAAACATGCTAACGTTAATTTTCTGCAAATCGAAGTTTACGTTGTTCTAATTTAAACGTAGTGTCAGCGAAATGCAAAACGGGGATTGCCAATGCTTATCATTATCTAATGCTAAGTATTAGCAAATGTATAACCAAGTTTTTTAGAACGTTTGGTTAACTGTAATAACCATAATGCACCGATAATGTCTTGCTACTGTTTGCGCCATCAGTCTATGGTTGGCGCATTTAGCCTTTACATGCTTTTAAGAGCTAACGTTAGCAGAAATAAGCTCATTTAACTAAATTAAAGTTACACTAAAGAACAATAGACTGTTGTTGATTCATCTGTATTCTCCCCCGAGAATTAATGAAGTATAGTTACTAGAGTTGAGCCGGATACTCGGCTGAAACGAGTATCCGGTACGGATAAAGCACTTTTGCCGAGTACGAGTATTATACGAGTAATACGAGTCAATATCTGTGCTCGGATTGAATAAAAATCCTCACTGGGTAGCTGACTGTGTCTGCGTTCTGTGATAGGCTAGTCGTCACAGCGCCCCTCCCCTACACACATACAGATGTATTGTGTTGCTGTGTCCTGCTCTGCTCACTCACACACAGAACATCTCTCTCTCTCTCTCTCTGTCTCTCCCTCAGTCACTCAGGTTCGCGGGTCTTTTCCGTTAACGTTTAGGGTTTTTTCAGCTTCAGGTTTGTTTTTTACTTCGGTTTGTAGTACTTACTTATTAACCAGTAGAGTTCTGGTAAACGTGGGGTTTGTTCAGACGTGGTGCTTGGTAGAATGCGACTCGCGTTGCGTCTCTGCCTGTCGGAGATTTTTTTTCTTTTTTAAACTGTCAGCTGGCTCTAAACAGATCTGAAAAACAGCGTCGGACTATTTGATCCGTAGAACACAGTCCCCCCCCCGCCCCCCTCTCTCTCTTTCTCTCTCTCTCTGTCTCTCTCTTACTCACTCACACACACACACACACACACACACACACACACACACACACACACACACACACACACACATACCTGGTGTGGAAATAAAAAAAAATAAAAAAGAACCAAAAAAAAAAAAAATCACACTGATCATAAAAAAATTAAGTTAAAAAAAGAAAGTTATGTTGAGTATGAAAACTCTTGTTCATTACATTTTACTTAATAATTGCAACCGCATGTGTTGTATTCATTGTTCTTGTTCTGTATATAGTTTGTTATTGTGATCAAAACCATTGATCTGAAGCTCAATGCTGATGCTGTCATGTAAATAGTTTTCTAATCAGCAATAAATATAACAATTTCTGATCAACCCATATCAATTGCATGCTTAAAATAACATACCGGTTAAAGCCCCGCCCATTTCAAGACAACCGACCCACTTCCAGGTTAAATCCCGTCCACTTCCGGGTTAGGCCCCGCCCAGTCCGAGTACAGATACAGATAATTCATATGGTTAACAGATACAGATACAGCTAATGCTGTACTCGCTCATCCCTAACAGTTCCATGCTAGTGTGCATATATATTTAACTATGAGGGGCTCAAATAGAAATTGATGACTCTTTCTTTCAGAAATAGGAGTGTGGAGAGCCACGATGGCATGTGCATCCACCCAATACATCAGAAGTAAGTCCATCTTCTCTGGCATCACCCAGACAATCCGGGGAAGATCGACAAGGCTCGCAGTTTTTTTTTCTTTTTCCACTGTGCATTACAGACAACCAACAGACTGTCACACTATGCTCACTGTAATTGTAAAGGCAGCTTCTATTTCTTTACCCAGGCATTTGGACTTCACTGAACAGAGTGCTGCACAAGTGCTTTAAGCTTTATATGTTAAGCTATATTTTTATATTGTGGTTTGTAATGTCAACCATTTCTACTGTAATTAACAATGTGGCACTAGTGATTCAACTACCTCTTTTTATTATGTAGACATGTGTTGTGACAGTTAAGTTTGTCTTTACCTTGACCCACAGCAGTGTTTATGTGTGGAATGTACACTGGATTGTAAAAGGTGAACTACATTATTTAATTTATCAATTCAACATAATCTTAAAAATATTGCCAGTGTTATTTGTGGTTTATGTAGTTTTTGAAGTTAATGCCCATTGCAATGTGAAATAAAGGTCTTTCTAAAGCTACATTTGTTGTTTTTCTGAAGTAACTATAGGAACATACACAATATTGTAGTCATACAAGAAGACATTGGTAATTTGATAGAATTTGTAATTGATTAAAAGTGTCTATTTTGGCTTTAATCAACATAAATATGATTTCTTAAATCTTAAATCTTTTAGATTCATTTATAAAATTCATTATAACAAAAGTATTATCACAAATTGTTGGTTGATTGTGGTAGATGAGAGGCAGCTGGAACACAGACTCCCACACTCTAGACTCTTCTCCTGCAATAAGAGACAGACAGACAGAGAGAGGGAGGAAAGACAAAGAAGCTACCTAGGAGCAGCAGCCCTAACAGTAACACAAGAGGACAGATCTATTATATGACTCACATTTTGAACCTCTAAATACCAATGACTGCTAAAGTGCTAAAAGTTGGTCTGTTCTTTCAGCAGAAGAAGCTGACCCGAAAATTATTTTCTGGCATCATTATAATCAGAACACATTTGAGAACTTTGGATGTGGTCAATGCAATCTGTTTTCCACAACAAGATGAATGGCACCAAATACGCTGCTCTATACACCAGGTCTTCCTTCTATAGGCTCTGGTCATTCAGTTTTCAGTGTGGATACCTTTGTAAAGACAAACATGTAGTTAAGGCATGGTAGATCACAATGAATTATATTAATATATGAGCTTGCACATGAAGGTATGCTTCAGTTGAGGACATGCAGTATTAAGTAAACATACTCCTACATGTCAAATTTATCTTAGACAATGTGTATTGTATGCAACACTTTTTTAGTGATGTGTACATTTTAGTAATAAACAGAATTTGTAAATATAGATTGTAACATGTATGTGACTCATCTTAAAACAGATTAATGTGCTGACAGAAGGTCTTCAAATAGATTAGCAGACACAACAACAGTAAGTGGAAGAAAGACATCGGTGTAACAGCATCAACAACAGTGGTTAATAACTCCTGCAACAGCATGCTTGTTAGGTACATTAACAGTCTGAAATAATGTATTTAGAATTTTTTGAGAAAAGATTTTTTGAGAAAAGAATATTGAACCTGGTGTTTTATACAATACATTTGGCTGCAAAACTGAAGATTTTTCAATATAGAACACTTGTATGTACCTTTACAATAATATATATCTTTTTTTCATGTGCAACATTTTATCGCAAAAACGGATATTCTGGCCCACTGCCCCGTCCGTCGACACGCTCCAGCGTGGCTTTGTCCGAGGTGAGGGTGACGGTGATGCTGTGTGGGTGCCGCTGCGGCGGGGGTGATAGCGTATGTGCATGTCCTTCGGGCGCCTCCGGGTAACGTTGCCCAACTCTCGGGCGGGGTACATATATTTCAGTATATTCAAGTAAAAGCAGTCTCCGCTTGTCCCGTGCGAATGCGCCACACGAAACTCAGATGTGAGGGGGTACTTTCTAAATCACACGCGGTCCCAAAATTATTCTAATCCCGTGCGAATAGGGTTTATATGAATTTGCTATAACGTTAGCTATATCAGGCTTTGACTTTAGGCTAACATTACCATTATACGCGCATCGATTAGCAATAACATCACATATGGTTAAAAACAGATCACCGGCGAGACTGTTGTGCATACCTACTCTATACGACTGTAACGTTAAATATATATATTTTAATCCGTTTATACGGTCTGGTCTGCATAACATTATTAGTTAGCCCGCTAGCTTGGTTAGCAAGGTGCAATCTAGCTAGCTAACTGATATTAATTGGGATGCTAACGTTGGCTAACGAAAAACAGTATTAAAACAAAATGTAACGTTACTTACTGGAAAAACTGAACTGCCGACTCCTTTGAGAGTCTTGTCGTACAACCGAATGTTGAACAAGACATTATTAGGGGACCAAGTGTCACAGTCACGAAGACGAAAGCTGGTCAACCCCCAAAGTGAAGTTTATGTGCCATGGATAAGCTCTGCTAAACCTCTGACATGATTGACAGGCCGCGAACTGTCAATCACATCATAGCCACGCCCTAAACCACCCCCTGCTTTATCGCAGATTTTAAAATCAACGAGACCATAATTCAAAAAATGAACATCATTCTGTGTAGCAGAAGACTTAAAACTAGTGATTGAGAATATAAACTCTTAATTGAAATGTTTACTAAGGTAATAAATCAAGTGAGAAGTGGGTCATTTCGCCATAGACCTCTATAGAAACCGACCTCCTTTTTGCAACCGCACATGTCGCCCCCTGCTAGAATTCAGATAGAATGCAGGTTTAAGGCACTTCCGCATTTGCTGCATTTTGCTGAACCGGATGCGCTGACCACTAATATACTATACAGTCTATGGTTGCACCGAAACTGTGACCGCAGAGGGCGCTGCTGCACATCGTCTGCCCGTGCGTGGTAGACAATGGAGGGCGGAGAAGAGAGTCTACGCAAGCAGCGTAAACACTGCATACATTGCAAGCTGTATGACTATTCACTGTTTGTTATTGCTTCCTAAGGAGAAGAGTAAACCGCTGGTGACCATATTAACAACCTCAGGCATAGTAACATATGTTTATCTGAAAGTAAATCAAATATATTAAGGAACATATTCTCTGAAATGTTTCTAAACATGTATTTCTTTGTGACTGCATGCACAAGCTACATTTGTAATAACCTACCTAAAACCTTATACTAGACCTACATTTAAAACTTAAAATAATCATATTCTACTGTAAAGAAAAGAAATAACTAAATATTTAATGGTTGTCAAAATATGTGACCCCACTGTAACTGCTTGATAAAGGAGTCAAACTTCAAAACATTGTTTTCTGGAGCTTTAAATATTTACAATAAACCCAAATTAAGCACTTTACAATTGTAAAACTAATTATTCACAAAAATAAAAAATAAAGACTTTTAAAAATGAAACTATTTATAATAACTCAAAATTACTTTCTATATTAATACAAATTAAAATATTGACAATAACTCAAAATTACTCTCTGAATTAATCAAAATTCAAATATTTACCATACATTTTTGGCTGGCAATGCTGTTTACAGATGTATTTCCATTATTGGTCAGGGATGCATGCCGGACAGCTGTACATTGCACCACCATCTTGGAATCCAGCGCAGCTGTTGCGGTCACACTGGATCTGAAACAAGGTCATATTGAATGGGACAAAGGTTCTATATACAACCTGATCTCACAGAATTCCATGAAATGAACACGCCCCTTAACTCAAAATCTGTGGCAGTTTCACCGAATTGCAAAACATTCCGTGATGGGCCCACGGAAGAATTCCGTTAAATAAACACGGCCCCTTAAGTTAAGGACAAGGTCGTGGGTGGGCTTACAGTTCCGTGACACGCGAGAAGAACGGGACGGTTTGGTTCAGGAAAAGGTCCTGGGTGGGCTTACGGTTCTGTGACACTCCAGAAGAACGGGGCGGTTGGATTTAGGAGACATGACATGCGGAACACGATCCCTGGTCTCCTGGGTGAAAGTCCTGTGTTTGACCCATCCTCCACCCAAACCAACCTCCTTACGTGGAAATTCGGCCTTACGTACTACTCGCTACCGTAGTCGCTCTTAATGCTACGTCATCTTCTCATTGACTTTACATTGGCATTGTTTTCTGTGGTGGCCACACGGAATTTTCACAAATTCCGTGCCACCACCACGTAATGCGCTGTTAACAGTTCGTGATCATTTCACGGAATTCTGTGAGACCAGGCTGTCTTCTTCAAAACCTGATAAGCATTTAAATGGCCTAAGATAGGATATATTAAAACATAGCATTATGTTAAAATAAAAATTATTTAAATACATTATATCTATTTAAAGAAATCATGACTGGTTTTATATATATTTGTAAAATGACGACCTGGGAACCTTAAGTTAGCTTAAGTCAAAAAGACACACTGTAATAATACATCTGACATAAAGCAAGTCAGATTTCAGATTGAAATCTTTTTTGATTCAATTTAAATTAGAATTTAAGATAAATAGTATGCCAAGTTGCAAGACGGACACAACTAAATAACGTATGGTTAGCAACATTAGGAAAACTGTTTATCTTAAAATAAAACTTGACTATTTAGGTCCAGTACAAATATATAAAGATTGAAGTTTCAAATCAATAAAGACCATAGAAAAAAGGAAAATCCAAGGCACTCTTCTTCAAAATTATTTTAAAAGCCTTTATTTTACTGGCTATTTCATAATACAAAATTTAAAAGACATAGGGAGAAGCAACCCACGCGTAGCGGCACAGACAGGCTGCTTTAGGGTGTGCTTCCCAGACAAACAATTTCCCCTTTTGTATAGGCTAATTGGAAACACCTGAGTGACATGGTGAGTTACCACATGAAAACATGCCAAAACAATCCACTAGGTGGCTGGCTGTAAATGTTCACATACAAAAAAACAAAAAACTAACTAAGTGGCTATACATAGTAAATATCCACATACAGAGAGAGTCCACTAGGTAGCTACTAGAGTTGAGCCGGATACTCGGCTGAAACGAGTATCCGGTACGGATAAAGCACTTTTGCCAAGTACGAGTATTATACGAGTAATACGAGTACCATTTGTTTTATTCCAAAACTCATGCACCTGTTCACACTCCCAGACCATATGCAAGAAAGTTCCAGTTTGTTCAGGTTGACAGAAAGTACAATAAGGAGTGGGAATGACTTTAGAGACGTATCTCTTCTGAGGAGTCCAATATGTCCTATGACATGTTGAAGTGGATATACTGGTGATTTGGGTTTTTGGAACAGTGGAAAATGTTGTCCCACTGTTTCCCAATTAATTGCGTTCCCCTCAGGGCTCAGCTCTCGTTCCCATTTCTTTAGTATTGGGAGTTCTCCTATGGATACTTGCATCAGTTTAGCATAAATCCTGGACACTAATCCTCTCACAGGAAAATCAGCAAACCATTTAATGACTGGGTGTGCCTCAAGACTGTTTCCCCATGGCACTCCATAACATTTTAGGGCTGATCTTAAGCGCAGATAAAAGTAGAAGGATGTCCTGGGGACCTCAAAACTAGCTCTTAGGTCTTCAAAACTCAACATACCGTTCTCATTGAATAGCTGGTCTAAAGTATAAATACCTCTGTCACTCCACTGCTCACAAGCAAAGGGTTTGTCACGAGACATTAAGTGTGGATTGAACCATATTGGGGTGTTCAAATGCCACTTACTGGTGTAGCGTAGTTGCTCCTCCACCTGTTTAAAGTTGGTCAATGTGTTGGTGATAATAGGGCCATAGGCTAGCATACACTTTTTTGGACACACACCTGCAACAGCAAGGTCTTGCAGTCTTAGACTTACAGTGAGGTTTTGCTCTATTTGTCTCCATGGAACTGTAGATGAGGGGTCCATCCACACTCTGAGGGCCCATAGCTGAAAGGCTCTGTGGTACACTTTAAGGTTGGGGAGGGCCAAGCCTCCCGTGTTTGTGGTACGTTGCAGGGTAGAGTATTTTAGCCTAGGTTGTTTATTATTTCAAATATACTGCCGAATTAAGGTATCAAGTTTCTTCCAGAAATGTATTCGTGGGGGTAAGGGGATCATTGTACTGAAGAAATTCACACGAGGAACTATGTTCATTTTAACAACAGTAATCCTGGACCGTAGTGATGCCTCAATGCAGACCAATTGGCCAGATCCCTTTGAACACTACTTAATATAGTTTCATAGTTGTCCTGGACAACTCGCTTGGGTTGGTATTGTAACACTAATGGCTGATGTCACATGCCTGTTGTTCAAGAAAAGAAGATTAGATTTATTCCAGTTAATTTTATAGCCAGAGATTGAGCCAAATTTGTTGAAGATCTTAAGAATTTTTGGAATAGAGTCCTCAAGATCAGAGATGTACAACAAAATATCATCTGCAAATAACGATATTGAGCTGCTATTTGATTTAATTTGGACATTACAGATTTAATTTTGCCTTATGGCTTGGGCTAACGGTTCAAGAGATATTGCAAACAGCATGGGGGAGAGCGGGCATTCCTGTCACCAGCCCCACTCTATGGGAAACAGCTGAGAATGCAAGCCATTGGTTGAGACTATGGCCGTGGGATTCGCATATAAAGTACGCACCATGTCAATGAATTTGGCCCCCAAACCAAGCCTCTCCATTACTTGCCACAAGTAGTTCCACTGTAGGTGGTCAAAAGATAAAAAAAAAGTCCACTGATAAAACTGCTGCCGTTGTTGGAAGGTTTTTGGCTTCTTCTATTACATGAAATAGTCTGCGTACATTGTCTGCAGCATGACGTTTTGGTATAAAACCTGATTGGTCGGGGTGGACTCTCCTACATCAATGCCTAACGAGTCTATCTCTCTCTCTCCATGACCCTGTCTTTTACTGGTTGAAGTCTGAAAATATTGTAAACAAATTAATAACATAACTAATTACACTGGTCGGACTGTTCTCCGACCAGTGTTGGTTTGTTGGTGGAAAGTACCCTTCTCTGTGGCTGAAGTTAAAGCTTGTAAAATGGTAGGTCCTAATATGTCAAAATACTGTAGAGGAAGTTCTGATAGAATTCCATCCAACCCTGGCGTTTTCCCTTTTTTAAGTGTTTTTAATGCTGATTTAAGTTCCTCTAAGGTTATCGGTTGACCCAGTTCTTCTGCCTCCTCTTGGTCAAGGAGAGGCAGGTTTAGTTCTTTTAGGAACTTCTGGCACTGTGTCAGATCTGAGTTGCAGGAGGACTCATATAACTTTGAATATAAGGATTGAAAAGTGGCGCTGATATCCTTAGGATTTGTTGAGATACCTCGGTCTATGCGGATGCTGTTGATAGTAGCTCTGGATTCGCTTTGTTTTAATTTCAGAGCAAACAATTTGCTTGGTTTACAGCCATTAAAATAATAAGTTTGCCTCACTCTGTGCATTATGAACTCAGTTCTCCTTCTTAGCAGATCATTTAGCTCTGTTCGACTTGTGACTAGAAGAGTATGTGTAGATTTACACATACTTATTAAAAACAAGTCTTAAGAGACAGCTCTAAAGATTTACAGAGTTCTTCCAACTCCGCAATTCTTGCCTCTCTTCGACCGCGAAGAAAGATGTGAAATCTCTAATAAATCCTTTAGTTTCCTGCCAGCTAAATGCAGGGTCAGAAACTGAGTCGGTGTTGATTGATATAAACTCAGTCAGTTTGGCTCTAAATTCTGCATCAAAAGCTGTGTTTTGGAGAAGGGAATTATTAAATTGCCATCTCCTAGATCTTTCTCCTAACACATCACAATGGCATGTGGTTATCAGCGCATCGTGATCAGACAGAATTCCTGGTTCTATTGCTATCGTGGGAAACATTGACTTAAGCTCACTGGAGCACAAAATATAATCAATGCGGGAGTGGGTGAGGTGACGTGTGGAAAAGAAGGTGTAATCCTTACTCGTAGGTTTGTGCATCCTCCATATATCTGTAAAATAGTGGGATTCCACAACTGCATTAAACATGTCTGATATTGCTTCTGGGCTTTTGTGTGATTGACCCCTGATCTATCCTGATTTAAATCTAGAACTGCATTCATGTCTCCCCCTATAATTAGTGAATATTCATTGAGAAAAAGCAATTAATTGGTTAGGCGCAGGAAAAAACTTTCATCATATGTAGCCGGTGCATATACCGAAACAAAGGCTATTTTCCTACTCCTTATCGTGGTACATATATAAGATATCCTGCCTGATGGTTCTTTACTACTTTTGTCTACGGTGAGTGCGCATTTCCGCGACAGCAACACGATGGAGCCCTTGGTTTTGGTGTTGTCACTAGATGAAGCAGCAACCTTGAAGTATTTACTTTGTAGATGATTTACATCTCTTTTTTGTAAATGTGACTCTTGTATAAGCGCCACATCTATGTTCTTCCTTCTTAAATAGTCCAGGAATTTAGCTTGTTTGATTGGCCCGTTTAGCCCCCTGATGTTAACTGAAAGGATTGAAAGTTCAGCCATCTTCAAAATTTACACGCATACATGTCTCAAGTACCATTCTGGAATTCGCTGATAAATTTGTAGCAAAGGGTGAACTGTTAGCTCTGAGCAAGTGTGGTAAAAAAAATAAATAAAAAAATACCCTAACCGACCGCAGACCCCAACCCCTATCTGTAAGATATGTGACCACATCAAACGCAGCTCGCGCAAACTCCAGCTCACAATTACCCCTCCTGTCGAAAGTCACAGGTACCTTGAAACAGGTCTAATGAACTTCTTATGCTAAACATGACCAGTGTTACAAAAACCCTAGAACTAAGTCTCAACCAGCTATCAAATTCTGAAATAGGCTATGTGAAAAACACACCAACCTGGTTGGAGTAATAAACATATTAATATTATAATAAGCTGGACAGTCAGCATTTATCATGTTTTTCCAGTCCGGTTAACTGTTAACAAACATAGATTATAAACTGGACGGTCAGCATCCATCATGTTTTTTCAGTCTGGTTAAATGTTCCTTTAAAGCTTGGCTCCAAACATTACATATAGTGTCCTCGGGACAAATTTAGCATGGTAGCCCAGACACCACTAGTCCACAGCTGCTGGGTCTGCCAGCCTCGGCCCCTCCGCTGCCCCCAGCACCAGACACAAAGTTCCCCCGCCGTTGTCTGGCTCCGCTGCCGGCAACAGGCCCCGGGGCGGAGCGGCCCGTGTTGTCGCGTCATCCTCCACATCCAGCTCCCGACAGAAAACGTCCGCATCTGTGGCTGCAGTGAAGGCGAACTCTCTCCCTCCGTGGATTATTCTCCGTGTGGCCGGGTGGACGAGCAGGTCCGGGGTGCTCCTAGCTTGTATCTCATGTTGGGCTTTTTCAAACTCCCGCTGCCGCTGGGCTGTGAACGCGACGTACTCAGGTTGCATCAGAACACGCACCGTAGTTCCCTCTGTCTCAGGATCTGCCCTGATGTGTTGTAGCGAGGAATTAAATTCCGTTAGCGCTCCCTTTATTGCGTTGTTAACCACTGATTCAAGCACACTTAGTTGCTTTTCCAAGACCTGAGCGATCAAGTCCTCCATGTTTGGGATCGCGCTAGCATCGGTTGCTATGTTAGCCACCATGTCCGCAGATTTTGTGTCTGAGTATGTAGCTTAGACGACAACGGGACCTGTTTTCTCGCACTTGCAAGGAATTCATTGAGTTACTGTTTTGTTTTTTTGTTTCAAATTTGTTTATTAGGATAAACCCCTTGAGATGTACCATCTCGTTTTCGAGGGGGTCCCAACATATAACACAATAATTACATAACAGAGAAGTGAAAAGACTAAACAAAACAAAAAACAAACAAAACAAACAACAACACCAACACCTGCATATGTTCATCAATACATGACAACCACCAAAAGGCCAAGATGGCCAATAGTAAGTAAATAGGTAAACAGTAGAGTATGAGTGAATATCTAACTACAGTCAAATATAAACATTAGCTATAAACAGTAGATATAAAAATAACATGCATCTTTAATAACAGAGGCAGTTTATCTTAAAATGAGCAGACAGGGCATGTTTAAACAAATCAAATAAAGAAATTGATCTTATTTCCACAGATAGATTATTCCAATCTGCTGGAGCCTTAAACTTAAAAGCTGTTTTGCCAATTGTTTTTTTAACTATCGGGACAGAGAAGTAGAGTTGAGTAGAGTGCCAAACTTCATAGTTTGATGTATAAGGTACAAGATACTGTTTTAAATAAGGAGGATAATTGAAATAAATACATTTAAATATAAGTTGAAGCCAGTGAGTGTGTCTTCTACTACTTAGAGATGGCCAATTAAGTGCTTTATACATTATACAATGATGAGTGAGATAAGGACATCCAAGAACAAATCTACAAAGTCTATTATATACTGTGTTAAGTGGAACAAGGTCTGAGTTAAATGCATTTTGATATACAACATCACAATAGTCAATCATTGGAAGTATAAGTTGAGAGGCAAGTTTTATACGAACACTGCGCATAAAGCAATTCCGACCTCGATATAAAACGTTGATTCCAAAGTTCACTTTGCGTAACACTTGCTCAATGTGTAATTTGAATGAGAGTTCAGCATCAAGCCATACACCCAGATATTTAATCTTATCAACTTTATGCAGAGAAGAGCCATCATTACAGGTTATTACACAGGAACCAGATTTTGATTTGAGTTTTTGTCTGGTACCAAAGATAATATAATAGGACTTTGTTTTGTTAAGCAGTAATTTATTATGTAAAAGCCAATCTTGAAGGATAATGAAGTCAGACTGAAGAGAAGCTTGAATTTGTGGTAGATTATGTTTATATATATATATATATATATATATATGACAGTGTCATCGGCATAAAGTTGAACAGAACAGTTATTAAAAATTGATGGTAAATCATTTATATAAATAGAAAAAAGAAGTGGTCCCATTGTTGAGCCCTGAGGCACTCCTCTGTCTTAAATCAAAAAATCTGATTTACTTCCCTGTAGGACTACACATTGTTTTCTATTATGCAAGTATGAATTAAACCACAAAACTGCATTTTCAGAGAGGCCGATATCATAGAGCTTATCTAACAGAAGATAACGATCAACAAAATCAAAAGCTTTAGTTAAATCAATAAAGATGGCACCTGTGAGTTCACCATTATCTGAAGCACAAAACACATCATTGGTAAATTTAAGTAGGGCAGTAGTTGTGGAGTGATTGGACCTGAAGCCGGATTGAAATTGTGATAGAATATTATTGGTAGTGAGATAGTGCGAAAGTTGATTATAAATTAATTTTTCAAAGACTTTAGCAATAGAACATATAATGGATATAGATCTATAATTGTTTGGGTCAAGTACATCTCCAGTTTTATGGAGTGGTGTGATGCGTGCACATTTCCAGACATGACATGTTGAATAAAGCAGCAAGTGGATACATAAGAATATGGGAAGCTAGTTCAATAAACCTGTTTTCTATTCCATCAAGACCAGCACCACTGTTAACATTTAGATCATTAATTGCGTTCTGAACCTCAGTTGGTAAAATTTTCCTAAAAGAAAAAGAACTGCAGCAGGGTGATGTAATACCAAAGGAACTTGTAGTCCAATGAGAGCTAGGTAATAAGTTAGAACAGACCGAGGAGAAATGCTGATTGAATGCTTGGGCAATAGATAAAGAGTCATGAAGTATTGTATCAGCCACTCTTATTCGATTAATACAGTGTTTCTCTGATGTATTAATAATGGTTTTGATTTTTTTCCAAAATTGCTTAGGATTCTTAAAATCACTAATGAGACATTCTCTGTAGTAGTTTGATTTAGCATTACGAGTTTTTGTCTTGCTCAAATTTCTCAACTGCCTGTATATTTCCCAATCAGCAGCATCCCTCGTCTGACGAAATGTTGACCACGCTTTGTCCCTCTGCCTAAACAGACTAATAAGTTCGGGGCTGATCCAAGGAAGATGTTTACCCTTGACCTTTGTAATTCTCCAGGGAGCATGTTTGTCCACAACATCAATAAACTCAGAATGCAGAAAGTCCCAAGCATCTTGTACATCTGGTATTAATTGGTATCTGTCCCAATTAATAGCAATCAAATCATTAATAAATACATCTAAATTTAATTTCCTATGTTGTCTAATTTTAATAAGTCTTGGTGGCAATTTAGAAAGTTTGATTTTCCATATGCAGTAGACAACTGAGTGATCACTAAAGCAGTCAGACATAACACCAGACCTTATGATTCTGTACGGGTGTGTAACGAGTATCCAGTCTTTTAGGTATGTGTTTTTCTTTGTTAGAAGACTTATCTAACCAATTTATAATATATTTAATTTGTGAGGTTTATTTCGTTATCTGAGATGATACTGTTAAGCCATGATTCAAACAGTGTAATAATATTAGGTTTATGGAGAACAACCCATGCACGAAGTAAGTCAATTTTTGGCAAAAGACTCCTAATGTTTAAGTGAATGATTTTTAATCCTTTAGCATCATCCATTGAAAGTGCAAAAAACACTAGTAGTAGGCCTTCTGTCACTTATCAAACATAAATATGAAAGTGATTGAATACACTGATGCAATACAGGGTTGTAAAGGTTCCGTAATTCATACGTTAGAGCAGTACAGATACACACATAGCACATAGACATACAGAAAACCCCCACAAAAAAACACAAAACAGCCACACCCTTCAAGACAACCCAGCAGCCCCAGACACCATATTCCGGAGCATTTCCATGAGTTAACCAAAATATGATGGTAAAGTCCATCTATTGAACTCAGGACTGCATTAATAAGAAAAAAAGAACAGAAAAACAAAAATAAAGTTGTCTACTTTAAATGCAGCATTCCAAATTAACAGCTAACAGCTAGGGGGCAGTAATAATACCATATATGGCTGTAACATACCAAAGCAGAAGAAGAAGTGATGCAGTCATATGTGTTATGATAGCAGATAAAACGATTTGGCGTCAAAGAAAAAAGAATAGACCTGGTTATTCAATGAAATGCGGAGGTGGGTACGAGAGCCTTAAGGCCGTTTCACATTGTACGCGGCATGCGCTGCGCTCGCCACTAGGTTGTCCTATTCCCAACTATATTTGTTGTGCTTGCCGCCGGGCTCAGCGCAAATTTACGTCATACATGCGCCAATATTTGATGCACGTCACGTCTGCGTCCGGTGTTTACATCGGACGTGCAGTAGGCTA
Organism: Sander lucioperca; assembly: GCF_008315115.2. NCBI lineage: Eukaryota > Metazoa > Chordata > Actinopteri > Perciformes > Percidae > Sander > Sander lucioperca. Next base: position 22,604,196 of record NC_050176.1, read on the forward strand.
CATGTGACATTGTGGATACACAGTAGTGATTTGGTGGAGACGATGTTTCTGTCTTTGAAACAAAAGAAAACCTTGGAACTTGCCCTGGTTGTGAGGAGAAGACGGAGGAAGGCAGCAGGAAGAAGGTGTGGGTGCACGAGACCCTCAGGTCCAGAAAACAGTTGGGGGCTGGTGAAGGAGCTCCGCTTTCACTGTGACCGGTTCCAGGGGTACTTTCAGCTCAACAGGGAGCAATTTGACAGTCTGCTGACGAGAGTCGGGCCTACGATTTCCCGTATGCAACAACATTCCGAAAGCCCATTTCTACAACGGAGCGTCTGGCTATTTGTCTTTCCCTGACGTGTGGCTCCAGACAAGACAGTATGGAAAAGTACTTCCAAGTCTGCCTCTGCACCACTTTTTTGTCTCCTCTCCTTTATGTACCTGTCCCTTAGGTTCTTCCACCTAACTTTGCTCAGCGCAGCGGCAGACCAGTTCTTTTGCGCGCATGCCATTGACAATAATGGGTTTCATAGCGCAGCGCTGCTGTTTGCGCGTACAATGTGAAACGGCCTTTAGTCTTCTGCAGCCATTGCAGTGCTGGTCATGTGATCTCTCCAGCCACCTTCTCTGCCAGGATCTTTTCAGCATACTAAGAATATTTTCAAATAAACAATGGTCAAAAAAAATATTTGTCCAGTACAATTTTATCAAAGTTGGTTTTAATGTAAATCCATGGAATAAAACCTCTTTCATCAATCATCCATGTTTGACGTAAAATGCAATGCAATCTTTCAGAGTATGGGGAAGTACACTTACTTTCAAGACAAATATTCCACAAGAGGTGCCATCTTTCTGAAGGCTGTTTTACTGTTTGCTGTCCACCTAGACACATTGAATCCCTTCAGTCTCATGAATGACCTTAGAAGACAGAAAGTTAGTATTTATTTTAGGCACGTACAGAAGAATTACCTTGGACTTCATAATGATACAAACCGGACATCATGTGGACTCCAAACACTGTTTTACTTTCGATGCTGCGTTGCCAAGTGAGTCAAGCACAAGGTTCCTCCGTTCCAATGGGAAAATGGCCTATAAATGTTATAGGAAATCATAGTGCATTTATTGCATATGTTACTCTCTACCAAGAGTCTGGGTCTGTCCCAGGTTTCTTCCTAAAAGGGAGTTTTTCCTCACCACTGTCGCACTAAATGCTAGCTCTTGGGGGAATTACTGGAATTGTTGGGCCTTTGTAAATTATAGAGTGTGGTCTAGACCTACTCTATCTGTAAAGTGAGTCTAGAGATAACTCTTGTTATGATTTGATACTATAAATAAAATTGAATTGAATTAAATATGTTAAGCCAGGAGTGTGCCTTGAAAAATCTATCTATCTATCTATCAATAATAAAAACAAACATGATGAGAAAATCAAAAATGTGCCTCACTGCAAATATCCAATGGCTTGGCTCATGAACTGCTCCAAGAACGACCCATAATGGATTGGATTAATAAACTTAAAATAAAATAACAAAAAAAAACAGTAAAAGAATTTACATTAGATTAGCAAACCACAATCAACTTGGTTTAATGATCATCAGTACAAAAAACCCTCCTACCTTCATTTGAGTTGTTTTACGGTTCCAAATGTTTGTCATTGGGTATGAATCAATATCAATATCAAGGAACATTGCTTGCTTCCCTCCTTTGTTATTGTGTTTGGTGAGAAGTTGGTAGAGGTATGCATTCATCACCTAAGATTAAGCAAGTGAACTGTTAGCCTGTTGGTCTAGATTTTGGATGTTTACAAGTTAATTTTAAGGAGAACTGAAGACCAAAAGAAGTGTTCATGCATACCTCACTCTCAAGTTCCTGATTGGGACTTGTCCTCCTAATGTCCCAATAGAACAATTTGTACTGCCCAATTCTTGACAGCAGTACATGGACATCTTTGCCTTCCCAAGCCTCAGTCACATCTACAACAAGGAAAAACTGAATATGGTAATACCACTATCCACTACAGTGTATTTTGTGGTGAGGATTAAGATGTAAAACAATTTAATTATATGTAAAATATAGAATAACACAGACCAAAGAAAATATATAAATGTACAGCAATGACAAATAATTCAAATTGTGCTATTTGCATTTTCTAAAATCTTCCACAAGAGGATCTTCCACTGACTTCCAAAAACATTGACAATACTTATTGCATTAAATATGATGTGTGGTTCATTACAATGTCAGATTAAGTAAGAAAAAGTGTTGTAATGATTGTGATTTATATTTTTGGATGACTTTTTAAATATAATAATAATATAATATAATAAAAATAAAATGTTGTGTGTTGTGGTGATGGGTGTTGTTGGGGAAGCAGGTGAGGAGGAGCAGATGTCACAGACTGGGGGGTGGGGGGGCATTTCTCTGGGATCTTTGGGTTCTCCTTTTGATATCTTTTAAGGTGATCAATGTTGACCTTGCTGAAAGTTTTCCCTGTACGATCAACAAGGCCAATACTTGTTCCCTCAACTTTTTGAATGGTGTATAGTCCAAGGAAGTCTGGGTCCAGCTTTCCCCCTTTCCTTTGCTGGCTTCTTATATTTCTGTTATGGTTGTGTATGTGTTTCAGTTTCCTGTTTTATTTTGTAGTCTGTTTTCCTCCATTATCTTGTCTTGTGTTACTTCCTGCGTTGTGTTTTCCTGCCTTTGTGATTGTCTGCCCCACCCTGATGTGTTTCACCTGTTCCTGAGTCCTTGTGTCACCTGTTCCTTGTTTTACCTTGTTACCTCTTGTATTTAGTCTCTGTGTTGTCTTTGCCAAGTGTCAGATCATTGTATTGTTTTAAGTGTTTGTGTGTGGAGTCTATGCCGTTGTCTCTGTGTTCCAGTTCGGTATTCCCGTTCTTTTGGCTTCCTCTTCGTTTTGGATTAGTTTTGCCTGCTGCCTAGAGGACTCCTTTGGTTGTATATCTTTTGATTGTTATTAAATCCTCAAGCTCACCACTGCTTGGCATTTGGGTCGTGCAATTCTCTGAACCGCATAACAATTTCTCCTCCATAACATGTCTCCCACCTGAAGGCTTTGACTATGGGTTTGCATTCTTGCCATTATTCTTTTCTGAACTTTCTCCTGGTTTCCCTGGACAATGTTTAGGATGTAATCCTGTCGCTGTATATCCACGGCCACCTCTTCCTCTGAAAAAGCCACTTCAAAGGCCCCATCAACCTTTAAAATCAATATAACAAATAACAGGAAAACTTAAACTTGCTTACAGTTCATATAAACAAGTTGTTTTGCAAGTTAAAAAGATAAAAAAAGTTCAGTTAACCATGTAGTTTTCAGCCACCTCGGATGGATAACACGCTTCTCTGCCAAACATCAGGTAATAAGGAGAGAAACATGTTGTCAATGGCTTTTTTGTTCGCAGACCGAACATCACTGGATCAAGATATAGATCCCAGTTGTTGGCTTTATCTCTCTGAACATAAATTTGAAAAACACATGTTCATATAGCAAAAAAAGTATGGAAGATTTTACTTTCTCACAATTTGGCTAGGCTTTAACTTTAACCGACAAGCCAAACAAAATTATAAAAAGCTATTAGTTGTGTTAATCACCTCTGTATTGTTCCATTCAGCCTCTCCACCAAACCGTTGGTCTGGGGATGGTAAGGGGCACATAGACTTCAGTGTTTATCTGTAAGAAAATAGTTAAATGATCCCACCTTGAAAATCTATCTATCTACTTAAAGTATATGGCATAAAATAACATTCAATAATAATTGTTTTCAAGTTTTTTTTAAACAAACACAAATGGAAATACATACATTGTTCACAAACTCTCTTCCCTGGTCTGTGAGTATCCTTTGGGGAACCTCAAACTGGTAGATGAATTTAAGCAGACATCCAGTTACCTCCGCTGCAGATTTATTTTTAATGGCATACGCCTGTGCCCATCTTGTGCATTAGTCTATAATTACACAGATGTACTGGTTCCCCTGTTCTGTTTCAGCAAGCTTACTAACCAAGTCCATACCAATTAGTTCAAATGGACTTTTGACCTATTAAAAAATAAAGAAAAAGAAGAAAAAAGTCATGCTGTACTTCAAAAAGGAATTGTTTTGTAATAATAACGCATTTTGTAAAATACCTTACTGTAGCCTTCGACGCAGTGGTTTGCAGCCCTTCTTCGAATGGTGAAGCGGTGGTGTTTGTCAGAATTTTCTGGATATTGTCCTTCAAGAAGATAATCCAGCAACTCTTTGAATATTTGTGCATCCATAGTGAAGCCTGTACTGTCAAAAAAAACTATAGTGGCGAAAAAATGAACGGGACCAGGAGGCTAATTGCTTCGACTTTGTGCAACGTTTCAACTATTAATTGACAAATGAACAGAGACCTGTGATTGGTTCCTGGCCCTGTCTGTTTGAATGTACTATCCTATTTGTAATCCTGACAAACATTATTACATGTTTAACTTATTTATAAAGCTGGGGTAAGGAGCGCAAATATGATTTATTGTCAAAAGTGTTTGGCTTTTATAGAAGTTTGTCATTTATTTGCTTTGATTTTTGTTTTGTGGCTGCCTATTAAAATAGCCTACAATAAAATATGGTGACCTCTGAGGTACTGGCTCTGTGATGACTATAAATAAGAAAATGTGTCCAGATTAGTGTGAAGGGATGACATAACTACCCCAAACAATATTTTGAAGTTTGATTCCTTTATTAAGCAGTTACAGTGGGGTCACATATCCTGACAACTTACCCAATGTGCTGGTTCATTAAATATTTTGTTATTTCTTTTCTTTACAGTTGAATGTGATTATTTTAAGTTTTAAATGTAGGCCTAGTGTAAGGTTTTAGGTAGGTTATTACAAATGTAACTTGTGCATGCAGTCACAAAGAAATACATGTTTAGAAACATTTCAGAGAAAATGTACCTTAATATATTTGATTTACTTTTACCTACACTAAGAGGGACCTCTTTGTTTCACAACAGAGGAGCTAAATACCCCGCATCAGCAAGAGACTATGAAATTCACGTGACCACGACCACGTAACGACGCCATGACAGACAGCAGAATCACCAGAAGCACAAGCTAAACAGTGTAGTAGGCGAGAGGAGTTTCATTAGTTTCAGTCAGTTTAAAATAAATAACACTAAATAAACTGTAATAATAATACTATCTTCTTCTTTATGGCTTCTTCTATTGAACAACAAGTTGTCGTGCTGTTATCGGTCGAGGTAGGGCATCTGGTAGGTGCTCACAACACTGCATGAAAAGTGGGATTTTCGTCAGTAAGCAGCACTGTAGATTGTCGTGGAAGTTCAGGTTTACGAGTGTAAACGGCAATTTACAGGCAACACCGAAAACTGCCGTGAATCATCGGAAATTGACGTGGGCCTTGTTTGGCAGTTGTCCCCCCATGACCCCCCTCCCCCTAATTCTAGGGGAGGCTTTAACATGTAAATGAAAATGCTGTGAGCTATACAAATGCAAATCAGGGTAGCAGCAGGGGGAGTTTTACCCCAGGTGAGATTTTTCTAAAAGGTATTAACTTCATTTTAAGAAAATCTCTTAAAATAGATCAGGCTCAGTATAGTCTAATTGTAGACTCTTGAATTTTAGCTTGAATTGATTTATTTAATGAAAGTATGTTAGATTAATTACTGTGTATGTCATTAGCAATGGCCAATGTTATGTAAAAAAGATACACAAAACAATTTATTTCAACAATTAATTTTTTATCAGGCTTTGTCATAAAGGTAAAATATGCATTCCATGCAAACAACATCCCAGTCTCCTAGAGCTCAACCACTGTGAATAGTGGCATGACTACAGTGACCTTTCTTTGGTCTTGCTCATCCAAGATTGTCTGTTGGAATGGAGACAGAGGCACCACTGTACAGTTTTCTAAGAGAAGTCTTTCTGCTGACACCAGAACACTGTGCTTCACATAAAGCATATCAGCTGTGTCATTGCATGACAAAGTCCCAACCATTTGTCTTCTTAAAATACTGGCAAATTCAGCACCATATTCACATGTCCATGGCATATGAAGCTGTTGCCTCTGCTGAAATGGCCTCATAATCTGGACTTCAATTGTCCTATTGTTATTAAACTTTCCCAGTATTCCATTAAAACTCACTGTAATTCACCTCCACACCACTCTGTGCGCTGTTCGCGCCCTGCTGGTTAATCTGCCTCCTCTTTGTCTTTCTCTATCACTCTGCCCCTCCACCCGCCCTCACTGCTTTGATTTGAAAAATAGTGGAGGGAGATGACTCCTCCGAGAGTTAGAGCAAAAGCTTCCAAAGTATGGGAGTATTTCAGGCCAACTGGTAAAAGAGTTGTCTGTACACTCTGTCAAACGTCACTTGCTTTTCACGGGACTACAACCACGCACCTAAAAAGGAAACACGCAGGAGTTGTTGAAGATGTACGGAGCGTTTTGATTTTTTTCCTCCATGTCACCTCCGGGGCTCCGTAAAGATGCGCCCACAAAACGTAAGTATTAGGGCTTTGACTCCAAACTTCGCTATTCGAATATAATTCGAATATAATTCAAATATAATTCGAATATAATTCAAATATAATTCGAATATAATTCAAATATAATTCAAATATAATTCGAATATTTAAAAAAATATTGATATTCGAACGAATATTAGGCAGCCCTTAATATTCAAACCTGTTATGGGCATTTTTTTTGTAAATGTGTTTTGCTTGTAAACGTTGTTTTCAATTCAGATTCCGAGGCTTTTTCACGCATTTCAAAATGTAACTCTCGCCCGCGTGTGGCGTTTTGTTTCCTGTAGTCTTCCTCATCACAACCGTCCTGTTATTGTGGCGCATCCCCAGCGGCCGTCCCCCGCGGGCGTCTCCCGGCGTGTGAGGCGCCCTTTCCCCATAAGGTTTTTCCTAAACCCAACCTCTGCCATCCCGTTATTGTGGCGCGTCCCCAGCGGCCGTCCCCCACGGCTGTCCCCCACGGCCGTCTCCCGGCATGTGAGTCGCCCTTTCCCCGTAGGGTTTTTCCTAAACCCAACCTCCGCCATCCCGTTATTGCGTCCCCCGCGGCCATCTCGCAGCCGCCTCCCGGCATATGGGGCATCCTTTTGGGCTGTCTCCCGGTAAAAAAAAACGTGCCCATGAACACGTAAAAATAACGTGACATTTACACAAACTGCCGTGAGACTGGGGTTAAAGACGTACTACGGTTGGCATGTTCTGACCTGTCTCGTTGCCGTCGAGGGGGACAGTAGTTTTCACGGATACACAGCCTGTATGACACGGAGAAAGCAGCCACACTGGAACTGCTGCAAGGTGCTGCAAACGCTGTCTCATTAACCGGTGATCACTGGACGTCAGTGAGGAATCAACATTTTTTAGGAGTTACTAAACACTATATTGACTCTAGTAAGGATAGGGATTTTTAGTTTTTTAGTTAGGTACTTGGAGCAATAATGACAGATTCACACAGTAAATAAATAATTACAAATCTTAAAATCAATTTCATAAAGTAACTTTCTTTGCATTCATTTGATTCCCAATCAAGATACACTGGTAAGAATGGCGTTCGATTGTTAATATGTACTTAAAAACTGTTCTGAAATGCAAAATAATAGAATTTTAATCATGTGATAAAATATGTGATTAATCGCGATTAAAAAAAATTAATCGTTTGACAGCCCTAATTTCATTATATGAGCGAACACGTGCGTGTTTGGCTTGCCGTCCGTCTACAGCATAGCTCTTTCGCCGTCCGTCATGGCGTTCATAATTCGCGCGAGTAGAGCGTGACGTCACGTGCAAAGAGTGAATAGGTGGTTGAGTTTCCTTGTTTAATAATGACATGTTTTCCTGTGATGCGCTGTAAAGCAGTGTGCGTTCTTTACACTTGTGGATGTGTAGGCTACTACTTGAGTTGAGTTTCTGTGTGAAAAAGCAGCTTCATTTGCCTCTCCAGTTCATTATTATTTACCTCTCAGTGCTCACATCCCCTCATCAATCTGATCAGAGAATCATTTGGAGCTTTGTTGAACGTGTTAGATGATAGTTGCACCTATCAAGACTGATCAGCCACAGTATAAATCCTCATATTTCTTCAGCCGCCACTGTTGCTCTTTCAGTTTCTGTCATTGCTGTCTATAGTTTCCTGAGATTTCCCAGTGTGAGCTGCAGCAAGAACAGGCAACACTATTTCATTTGTACGGTACATTTCATACTTATTAAGGTGCTTTACATAAGGTGAGAGAAAACAATTTATTTTATTTTATACTCTTTATTGATCCCCAATCGGGAAATTACAATTTACACTCTGTTATTATTACACACTGCACACAGGCCTCACACACACACACACACACACACACACACACACACACACACACACACACACACACACACACACACACACACAGATGTCAGAGTGAGTGGGCTGCGACCACTGAACAGGCACCCTGAGCGGTTTGGGGGGGTTCAGTGCCTTGCTCAAGGGAACCTTGGCAGTGCCCACGAGGTGAACTGGCACCTCTCCAGCTACCAGTCCACCTACGTATTTCGGTCTGGACGGGGACTTGAACCAGCGACCCTCCGGTTCCCAGCGTTCCTTACGGACTGAGCTACTACCACCTACCAGCGATGCTAACCATGGCACTGTGGACATTAAAATAGCTGTGAACTTGTTTTTCGGTGTTGTCCGTGTTTTCATCTTACATTTTAACCCTCTCACTGTGTGTATTTACTTCATCAAAGTTAATTGGAACATTTTGGTTACCTAAAAATGTCTCGTTCATCGTTCTGCCAACCAATCTAGCACTAGCATTATTTTCTGTGTACTGCCGTACATGCAGATGAACAGTGCCAGTATCCATTTAGGTCTGTGTTTACCTGCCGGTAAATCTCGGCTGGATGACTCTCTTCAGAAGGGTTGAAAATCGGCAACTTTCCCTCTTTAGCATTTAGCTAAGCAGCTTACAGAAACTTACATTTACCATGTGTCACCACAGTGGCTGCTTTAAGATCTGCACAACTACCTAAGCTCTATCTTGAACTGGTCAGACTAATACTAAACTAGTATCTACACCAGGGCCCTTGGCTGCAGCTTCGAAACACAGATAATAAATCCTCTCATTCACTCAGGACTCTAACCTAACTTGATGTTATGGCAGGGGTCTGAGAAGTTGTCTAACGAGGGGAATGTTTATTTCCCAGCCTCTTGTGGGCCAACAGCTGACTTCTTGCGGCAATAATAACCAATCCTTTTGTCTACACAGGGCTACGAGGTAACAGTCTCGTTATGTCGCAGTGCCGTGGTTCGAGTGACAAACGGAAGGTTTATTATCTTGCTTGTACAGTAACTAACTTCTCCGCGGCGGCAGACAGCAGTGTAGCATTACAGTTTTAATAAGCTACAGTATCAAACACAACATATATCAACAAGTACCGTGATCCAGTACTTTCACAGCTATAAATTGGACTCGGTGGTCACAATCATCATCAAAGCAGTCTTCTTGTTGTCTGATTTCTTGTAGAGAAAACATTGTTTTCTCTTCTGCAGAGATAAAACACTGATGCGTGTTTCCACAGGATCTAGGGTGTTCCCAGAACACCATAAATAGTCCTCTCGTCCAGAAAATGAAACTATTTAATTAGAGTACAAACGTTTGACTGCATGCCTTCATTCAGCAACAGGGTCGAAAAGCACAAAGGAGAGCACCCTGTAGCAGCTTTTGCGTGCCGTGGATGTCAATGAGAAGTGGGTGACCAGAGAATTTATATCCCTGGGCTCATTGGCTGATGCCAATTTCTGACAACGTGATTCATTCAGATTCATCACGTGACGTGCTCTGACATTTCCGTTTCCATTGGGAGTTCAAAATGTCGGAAGAAGTGCGTTGAAGGCTGACTACAGTGCATTCACCGTCCAGCGGCGCCAAGAATTTATAGGAGCACAGCGCAAGCTACGTGCCAAAGGCATCTCAAATTTCCTTATTTATCCGGCCACCCTGAGAGTGACCACGGAGGTAGGGTGACCAGACGCCCCGGTTTGACCGGGACAGTCCCAATTCTGAGTTGCGCGTGCCGAGTCCCGACAAAAGCCTGTCAGGACGCTAAAATGTCCCAGTTTACACCAACCACTATGAATTGTCCCGGTTGTCAGCGATTACATAGCCGACGTGGTCTTATTATAGCCCGATCATTAATTAAACCCATAATAAAACGTATGATTTTAACATTGTGTGTGTGTGTGTGCGTGTGTCAGTCAATCGTAGTGGTCTGCGTCTGCATAATCTGTGCAGCCAGCGTTACAATACAATGTATATTTGTAAACATTGTCGCAATGCCTCTTCTTATCTGTCTCGTTTTAACCAGTCCCTCCAGGTCCGCTGGAAAGTCAGCAGACGAGCGCTGGGTGGAAATGTTCGCGCATTTCAAAAGCAGGGAGATTCCGTTCCGTCTCCTTAGTCAGTTCGCCATGTGTCTACCGGGCACAAATGCTCCCATTGAGCGGATCTTTTCGCTCATGAACAACACATGGACTGACGAGAGGAACCACATGACCATTCCCACCTTAAAGGCGCTACTCGTCACACGGGCCAATTTTGCTGACACCTGTGCGCAATTTCACAGTAGGCTTTCAGCCAACTAATTGATTCTTGAGCAAATTCACTCCTCTAACAAATACTGTACACAGAATGAATGTTTCCAGTAGGGAAGCTATCTGCTCTATCAAATGAGATTACATTTGTGTGTGTGTGTTGGTTAGAATAACACTGGTAACACTTTACGATAAGGGTACATGAATTATCATGAATTCATGCATGAATTAATTGATGTAGGCTATGTATTATTATACATTATGTAATTAATAATTTGTGTTACTGCATTCCTTAATATCTCATGAATCATCAGGAATTGATGTGTTCATAGTCTGTCATTTGTGACCTCATACATGAACAACACAACTAAAGCATTAGGTACGTGGGCACTACTTTTAAACAAGAAAAATCACGCAGATCACTGCCAACCAATCATATATATATATATATATATATATAGATGCTATTATGTTGTATATTCATGTCATTGTTATGCTATGGACTATTACCATCAAGGACATGAATTTATTGAGGAAAGGACAATTTGCCAGGAACGTGATATTTATTCAAAAAAAGAGCTTTATTAGCACACAACAAACACAGCCTACACAACAAATGGTAAACTGGAAAAAATGTAACTGGCGGCATTCTGTCTTAATTCAGTCCGTTTTGCAGACGTCTGCGGTGCATTGCCCTCTCATCTGCTGGCTGCAAAAAGGACACACAATCCATCCAACACACTCTGTCTCGCTTCCAGCAGCTGTAAAAACAATCAATAAAGGCAATCAGTACTATGCGATGCACTGCGTATGGACACAACACATCTATTAATTAATTAAAAATAATCACATTGACCAAAACGGATCTAATCTTTTTTTTTTTTTTCACCAACCATACAAAGTGAACACAATGTGAAACAGTACTTATAAATATGCAACAGTGCTCACATTTTTTCAGTTTTTCCAACACTCCCCCTCACCTCCCCACAGTACACTAACCCTGACCCCTACATGGGATCCCACTCCCTGATGCCCCCCGCTCTTAGAAAACAAACACAATTCAAATTTTTTTTTTTTTTAAATGCATTGGTGGTTAGTTACACTGTAAATCCAGAGGACATAAACATTTCACTCATCAGGCATAATATCTAGGGAGTCTATGATGGAAAGCAAGGGGTTCCAAGTTTTATCAAATCTCCTCAAAGAGCCTCTGAGGGAGAACCTTAGCCTCTCAAGTTTTAGATTATGTAGGACTTCCTTAATCCATCTGTCATATGATGGAGGTAAGGCCTGCTTCCAGTTAAGTAAGATCAGTCGCCTAGCAAGCAGGATACAGAAGGCCAAAGAATGTTGTGCTTCAGCTGTTAGGGTGCTGCCATGTGATATACCAAAAAGGGCAGGCAAAGGATTTGGGTTAGTTACACAATGGTAGGCTGTGTGAAGAGTGTCAAATACATGTGAATAAAGTCTGCAGGAGATTGGTTGCACCTATGACAGACATCTTCAACATTGGGGTAGAACTTAGAAAATCTGTGGTTAGTGTAGTAAGTCCTATGTATTAGTTTACATTGAATCAGTCCGTGCCGTGCGCAGATGGAAGAGTTATGGACTAACTCCAGAATCTGGTTCCATGGGTCTTCCTCAATATGCCCCAAATCCTGCTCCCTTAAATCTCTGTTTTTTGGGGGAAATTAGAGAGAGTGGAATCAAGGGCTTTAAAGATATAAGAAATAGCCCCTCTCCGATTGGGGTTTACTTTGAGAAGCGTGTCTACCAAAGTCTCTGAGGGGAGATTTGGGAAGTCAGGGTAATTTCTTTGTACAAAATGCTTAATTTGAAAGAAGCGAAAAAGGTGAGCAGAAGGAAGTTGAAATTTGGCTGACAGGTCAGCGAAAGACATGAAGGGGCCATTGTCATAGAGGTCTTTGATAGCCGTGATACCTCTGTCACTCCAGAGGTGAAAGGCAGAATCCATAATAGACGGTTTGAAACTATGATTGTGCTACAGGGGCAAGGATAGAGGGATGCTTTAGGCCAAAATGCTTTCTGAATTGCATTCATATTTTAAGCGATTGAATGACTACAGGGTTAACGCTAATGTCAGTAGCTGACATTGGAAGTTGGGAGCATAACCATGACTGTAATGAGGTTTTAGAGGAGGAAAATTCTACTTGGACCCAGGCTGGCTGGTCGGCCGCGGATTCGACTGTCCAGTATAGGAGTTTTTGAATGCTAGCAGCCCAGTAGTAATGTAGAAAATCGGGGAGGGCTAGCCCCCCGGACCTTTTAGGGAGCTGCAATATGTTTTTCCGCATGTGCACTGGTTTATTACCCCAAAGAAAATGAGAGATTAATTTATCTACTTTGGCAAAAACTTCTTTGAGATAAGTACAGGGATATGTTGGAATAGGTAGAGAAACTTTGGGAGGATGGTCATTTTGATTAGGTTGACCCTGCCAGCTAAGGAGAGGGGCAGAGTAGACCATCTGTTGAAGTCTTCCCCGACTTTTTTAAGCAAAGGGTCGAAATTGCTATTAAAAGTGTTTGCCAAGGACCCGGTGATGAAAATATCCAAATATTTGAAGCCTTGGTCCACCCATTTAAAAGGGGCTACATGGTTTGGCAATTTACCTACTAGGTTGTTGATTGCAAATGACTCACTCTTCCCAAAATTTTGTTTTCTGACAGTTGGCCAAATTGTTTTAAGATTTCTAAAATTACAGGGAGAGAAGTAGCAGGGTTGGATACATACAGAAGCAAGTCATCCGCGTACAGTGATAGTTTGTGTACCGTACCCTGATGTTAAATGCCCTCAAAAGTTTCTTCAGATCTTAGCCAGATAGCCAAAGGCTCAATGGCTATGGCAAACAGTAAGGGGGACAGTGGACACCCTTGTCTTGTGCCACGGTGAAGTTGAAAAGAGGGTGAAAGCACATTGTTTGTCTGTACAGATGCCACTGGGGAGGAATATAACAACTTTACCCATGATATGAAACCTGAACCCAAACCAAATGTATCCATCATCTCAAAAAGAAACTCCTACTCCACTCTATCAAAAGCTTTCTCAGCATCCAGCGACACCAATATCTCAGGGGTGCTGGGGCTGGGCATGTTCAGAATGTTTAGGAGTCTCCTGGTGTTGTGAAATGAGTGCCTCCCCAGCATGAAGCCTGTTTGATCTGCTGAAATTATCCCTGGCAAAACCTTCTGAAGGCGGAGGGCTAGAATCTTAGCAAGAATTTTGTAATCCACATTTAATAATGATATGGGTCTGAAGCTACTACAAAGTAAGGGATCTTTGTCCTTTTTTAGGAGAAGAGTAATTGTGGCATTGGTCAGGGTTGGAGGAAGTCGGCCAAGTGACAGGGCCTCATTATACATGTCACTTAGAACTGTAGAGAGAAGTGGGGCAAATTTCTTGTAAAATTCTACTGTGAATCCATCTGGGCCGGGTGATTTCCCACTCTGCAATGTAGTTATCGCCCCCATGATCTCCATTGTGGAGATTGGCTTAGCTAAATTCTCTACTAGCCCCTGATCCACTTTAGGGAACTCAATAGTGCTTAACCCACTTGCTGAACTGATGTTAGGGTGATCGGAGGCATGTAGATCAGAGTAGAATTTGGAGAATGTTTCATTAATAAGCTTTGGGTCAGTGGTAATGGCGCCTGATGAAGATGTAATACTAGGAATGAACCTAGATGCTGCTGCAACTCTGGCTTGCTGGGCAAGGAGTTTGCCAGCCTTGTCCCCTGACTCAAAAGTTCTTTGTCTCGACTTGAGCAGTTGCATTTCTGCATCGTTTGAGATTAAAAGGTTGAACTCTGTCTGATATTGTAGACGCTTCTTATAAAGTGAGGGGTCTGGATTATTTGCATAGCTATCATCAATTTCCAGAATCTTCTCTCTTAAATATGCCTTGAAGGACTCCCACAACATCTGGATTGTCATTCATTTCAAGAAATAGTTCAATGCTTGATCTTAAAGAGTCCACCAGAGGGTCATTGGCAAGCAAATTTGAGTTAAATCTCCATGGTTTAACAAAACGGTTGTGATTGGGGAAGTTTATGTCTAGTGACGTGGGAGCATGGTCTGAGATCACAATGCTATGGTAATCGCATGATAGAACGTTCGACAGCAGTCTGTTATCTATAAGAAAAAAATCTATTCGAGAATAGGTGCGGTGGACATGTGAGAAGAAAGAAAAAGGTTTTTTCAGGGAATTTACGCCTCCATGGATCAGACATGCCCAGCTCTTCTGCAAAAGACGCTAGCAGCTTGGCAGACTTCGTAAGGGAATGCGGTCTAAGGGAAGGTCTGTCCAAATCAGCATTTTGCACAAAGTTAAATTATCTCCCAATGATAATATGGTGTGTTTCAATATTAGGAAAAGAAGTAAAAATCTTTGACATAAATTGTTCATCATCCCAATTTGGTGCATAGATGCTAGCTAGGACGACTTTGATGTGACAGAGTGTCCCTGATACAATAATAAACCGGCCATTTAAATCTGCAATAACATCATCTGCTTCAAATGGAATATTATTTTGGATCAAAATGGGAGCACCCCTGGCTCTTGCACCAAATTTGGAGTGATATACTTGGCTAAACCTACTCCTTTTGATGCGCATAATCTCACCACTATGTAAGTGGGTCTCCTGCAGAAATACTATATCTCCTTTCAAATCTTGGAGGTGAGAAATAATCTTATTTATTTTAGTAGGTTGGTTTGCCCACTTGACATTCCATGATATGAAGCGAATGTTATTCATTGTTTGTCTACTTTCCATTAAGGCAAAAGTGGGTTACGATTATACAGTGTAATATATATGAGTAGTATGCTTGACAAAAAAAAAAAAAACAGGTGTTTGTAAATAAAAGGAGAAAAGACAGGTAGAATCCCCCCCCACCCCATAAGCACCCCACCCCCAAACATATAGTGTACTTATCAAAATTCTTCCGGAGCCCCTTCCCCTTTTAATCTCCCACTCCACCACACAGTCATATGAACAAACGATTTAACTAATATTTGTTGAAAACACCTCTGAACAGCGATTTTTTTTTTTTAACATTTCATGCCAGCGCAGTGATCTAAGTAGTTGTTACAGTCCAAGAGAAAGGAAGATAAGAAGATAAGGACAGTAATCATCGTGTAGGTACACTGACTTGCCATCATATTTTAGGTCGTCTCGCTTCTTGTGGGCAGCACGAATTACCATATCCTTGGTCTGAAATTTGTGGAAGCAAATGATCACGGCTCTAGGTTTACCCCCCTCAGCCGGTTTGGGTGTCAGCGCACGATGAGCCCTATCAAGCTCCAGGGGAGAAGTCAGCACATCTTTGCCCATTATATCCACCAGGAGATTAGAGAAAAATATTGTTGGTCGTGTTCCCTCAACAGATTCAGGTACCCCGATGAAACGCACGTTGCACCGTCTCCTTCTCCCTTCCAGGTCAGTAATCTTGGCTTTCAGTTTAGCGTTATCATCGGCCATGTTGGATAACTGAGTTTCCAATGACTGCAGTTGATTCAGCCCAGATTCCAGGTCGGAAATATGTTGTTCATGGTTAGTGACCGTTGTCTGTACACCGTCTAGTTTGGCGTCAATGGTAGCGAGTTTGTTTTTGAATCTGACGGACAGTGAGTCAGGCTTCGTTAGCAAGTCTGCCCGCAGTTCCGCTAGCATGTTAGCTAAAGTAGCATTGTCGATAGCGGAGTCCGGTGATGCAAGTTCTTTCTTTGATTGTTTGGCGGTTTTAGACATATTGGCTGGCTAGGACTGTCCAACTACTGTTTAAAATGCAGTTGTAGCGAGGTTAAGGTTAAACCGACTGAGTAATACTAAAACTAGAGACTGTGTGGCCGGAGCCTGAAAAAAACACCGCTACTCCATCCTTCTCGCTAAGCGGAAGTCAAAAACGGATCTAATCTTACCCTCTTTCTTCTCGCTGGACTACGAGCTGAAGTCTTCACAGCTTCCGCCTGCGATGCAAGATCTGGTTGTTTCTACCTGAAGCTCCTGCTTACTGTCTCTTAATTACAGGCAGCTGGAAAACAATTAAATGAGAGTGGCATGAATAAAAAAACATAAGTCACAGTAAAATTAAACAAGGAATGAGAAAACAGGAAAAGATACTTACACACAATGCCGTCATTGTCAACATCATGTAAATCTGGACTTGCTCCGAGCAAATATAGGTCACGGCTTCGTTATGAGGCGAGGTTAATCTGTGGTTAAGATCGGTCTATTAACATATCTATTTCTTTATACAGCAGAATGACAGCATATTCTTTAAATCTTACCCTTGCTCCGGTTTGTAGCGCCTACAATTTGTCTCTGAATTGTGAATACGGCGTACTGCTTCCTGTAGATTATAAGACCAAAAAAATACACTTTTATAAAGCAATTTACACTGGTCCTGCTTATTAGCTCTGCCTAATAATGAATCGCGCTGAAAGCAGCCAGGCACACAGCTGTGCTGCTCATGTTAAAACTTGCGTGCATGGTGGGGTTTAAAACATTACTGCCAAAGTCTAAGTAGCCTGTTTAACATCCAAAGACAGTCATTGTACTTCTCAATAGTTAATAAACAGTACAGACTAGCTCACCGTTTCATTAATAATCACATACTTACGTTGTCTTTTCCTTTCTGTGGGCGCATCTTTACGGAGCCCCATAGGTGACATGGAGGAAAAAATAAAAACGCTCCGTACATCTTCAACAACTCCTGTGTGTTTCCTTTTTAGGTGCGAGATTGTACTCCCGTGATAAGCAAGTGACGTTTGACAGAGTGTACAGACAACTCTTTTACCAGTTGGCCTGAAATACTCAAGGGGGTAAGCTTCGCTTCAGAGCTCGAACCTCCTATGGCGCCATTTTGATGCTACAAAACGATCACCTGACGTTAGCATTCCATTGACTGCCATTCATTTTGACGTCACTTTGACAGCGAATAACTTTACATCTGAAGAGTCTAAAGACTTTATTTTTCCATTGTTTACTTCTAAAAAAACATGACAATGTATAAAAGGCTCCATTACCTTTAGAGTTTAGATTCTCGGCCCAAGCCCGAGCCAGACCGGACCTCGGGTCGGGCTTGGGCCGTTATTTTCCGCCACATCCTCGGGCTGGGCTGGGCCTGGGCCGGACCCTTAATCAAGCAATTTTTTTTTTTTTAATCCATTACCTGATTATCCTATTTGGGTGGGGAGATAGCTATGCCATAATCAGAAATATTACACATATATATATAGGCTATATAAAAGTAACAAATGTGTACAAAAGTTAGGCTGCAGTTACAAAATGCAGCACGTGTCATGCGCGGAGTCTCCTCCTCTCGCACGCATCACACCGGGAGCTTGAAGATGTAAAGGAAAAAAAGAAAAACAGGAGAATTACCTTTGAGCAAGTGTGGAGGAAAGTCGGAGGTATGGAAGCAGTTTAAACAAGTCGTGGGCAGTGACAACAATATGTTGTTCATCATTGTTTCTTTTTTTTTACGTTTCTTCATTCGGATCCATTTGCGATCCGTTTCATTCTAAACAAACAGCGCAGTTTACATGCTTCGTCCTTGTATTATTCTAAACAGATTTCTGCAGTTCAAACAACTCTGAATTGTAGTTGAGAACGTCAGTTATAACGGCCCACGTATTAAAAAATTGTCGGGTTTAAATCGGGCTCGGGCTCATAATTACAGTTAATGTGCCGGGCCGGGCTCGGACACAACGTGCTCGGGCTCGGGCAGGTTCGGGCTTGATTTTTTGGGCCGATCTAAGCACTAATTACCTTGTACCTCACGTTATGGCTCCGTAGCAGACGTTTTTAGAAAAATAGGCTAACGATTGTGTCATAACCACGCAACTTACTGTCGCATAGTAGAGGAATTACCGTATAGTACAGGAGAAGCTCACAGGCAGTTTGGACTTACATTAGCTGTTTAAGTGTAATTACTAATGTTAACTAGCATTTTAGTGATCAATAATTAGCCTGTGACCATGTTATCTCTTACATATACCTACGCTCTCCGTCTCTGCTAGATTGGGAATGATTGAGATTTCTCTTGGCACAGCTACCAGAAGACTTCCAACTTTCAGACAGGTTGCTCACGTCACATTTACGTCGTCTCTCTCAGTTGGAGGCTGCTCAGTAACGCTCAGCGCTCACCGGAAAAGTGCTTCTAATATCCTTCACTGGTCTCCGTCCAGAGACACGGGATCTGGTGGTCCATTCTTATATACTGTCTATGGAAATACTCCCATACTTTGGAAGCTTTTGCTCTAACTCTCGGAGGAGTCATCTCCCTCCACTATTTTTCAAATCAAAGCAGTGAGGGCGGGTGGAGGGGCAGAGTGATAGAGAAAGACAAAGAGGAGGCAGATTAACCAGCAGGGAGCGAACAGCGCACAGAGTGGTGTGGAGTTGAATTACAGTGAGTTTTAATGGAATACTGGGAAAGTTTAATAACAATAGGACAATTGAAGTCCAGATTATGAGTAGGGCTGAACGATTAATTGCATTTGCAATAATATCGCGATATGTTAAAACGCGATTTCCTAATCGCAAAGGCTGCGATTTGGTCACATGACTCGCAAGAGCAAATCAGTCTGCACTCCGCAGAGAAAGCATCAACTAGCACGCTAACGCTACGCCGTACCTTGAGCTGATTTCTGTCATTCAAACAACTCTGAGTTGTAGTTTAAAACTTTTACAGCCATTTTAATAAAATGAAGGGTTATATTCGGGCTTGAGTCTATACATGCAGTTAATGGATACAGGCACACAGAACTCAAGGCTCGGTTAGCAACGATTAGCTCTGATTAGCGGTTAGCTCCGTTATAAAGATATGGAGTGAAGGAGCTGCCACTGAGAGGGGTAACAACCAGACTCTGATAAATGACGTTCGGGGAGCTTTCACAGCAGCGTGGCCGCGGGGTTTCAACAGTTTTATTAGTACAGTTAATCTCACGGCAAGAACACCAGCAACATGCTAACGTAACGATAGCCTCTCTGAGCAAGTGCACATGGCAGCACGCAACTTCATGAGGGGGAGGGGCTGGAGGCAGCTCCTCTCTGTGCACTGTAAAAAATACACGTGTGTGTGTGTGTGTGTGTATATAGATATATACTATATACTATATTTTTACTTATTTAACTGTCTAGTGTGTAATTGTGTTCATACTATACATTATTATATTATTATTCTTTGTTGAATAATACAGAAGACAAAGAGCTTAAAAAAATAATCGAATCGCAATTTGGGAAAAAAAATCGCAATTAGATTATTTTCAAAAATCGTTCAGCCCTAATTATGAGGCCATTTCAGCAGATTCATATGCCATGGACATGTGAATATGGTGCTGAATTTGCCAGTATTTTAAGAAGACAAATGGTTGGGACTTTGTCATGCAATGACACAGCTGATATGCTTTATGTGAAGCACAGTGTTCTGGTGTCAGCAGAAAGACTTCTCTTAGAAAACTGTACACTGGTACCTCCATATTTATATTATATCTCCATTCCACCAGACAATCTTGATGAGCAAGACCAAAGAAAGGTCACTGTAGTCATGCCACTATGCACAGTGGATGAGTTCTAGGAGACTGTGATGTTGTTTGCATGGAATGCACATTTTACCTTTATGGCAAAGCCTGATAAAAAACTAATTGTTGAAATAAATTGTTTTGTGTATCTTTTTTACACAACATTGCCATTGCCACATGGCCATTGCTAATGACATACACAGTAATTAATCTAACATACTTTCATTAAATAAATCAATTCAAGCTAAAATTCAAGAGTCTACAATTAGGCTATACTGAGCCTGATCTATTTTAAGAGATTTTCTTAAAATGAAGTTAATACCTTTTAGAAAAATCTCACCTGGGGTAAAACTCCCCCTGCTGCTACCCTGATTTGCATTTGTATAGCTCACAGCATTTTCATTTACACGTTAAAGCCTCCCCTAGAATTAGGGGGGGACAACTGCCAAGCAAGGCCCACGTCAATTTCTGACGATTCACGGCAGTTTTCGGTGTTGCCTGTAAATTGCCGTTTACAGTCGTAAACCTGAACTTCCATGACAATCTACAGTGCTGCTTACTGACGAAAATCCCACTTTTCATGCAGTGAAAGAACATGATGAATGCGGACTATTCATCTTATAATCTATGTTTACTACTCCTACTAGGCTGGTGTGTTTTTCACATAGCCTATTTCAGAACTTAATAGCTGGTTGAGACTTAGTTCTAAGGTTTTTACAGCATTGTTTATGTTTAACATAAGAGTTCACTAGACCTGTTTCAATTAACCTGTGACTTTAGACAGGAGGGGCAGTTTTGAGCTGGAGTTTGCGCATGTTGCATTTGATGCGAACATCGTGATTTATTATATTTTTTATGTTTTTACCACACTTTGCTTAGAGCTAACAGTTCACCCTTTGCTACAAATTTATCAGCGAATTCCGGAATGGTACTCGAGACATGTATACGTGTAAATTTTGAAGATGGCTGAGCTTTCAATCCGTTCTGTTAACATCAGGGGGCTAAACGGGCCAATCAAACAAGCTAAATTCCTGGACTATTTAAGAAGGAAGAACATAGATGTGGCGCTTATACAAGAGTCACATTTACGTAAAAGATGTAAATCATTTACAAAGTAAATACTTAAAGGTTGCAGCCTCATCTAGTGACAACACCAAAACCAAGGGCTCCATCGTGTTGCTGTCGCGGAAATGCGCACTCACCGTAGTCAAAAGTAGTAAAGAACCATCAGGCAGGATATCTTATATATGTACTAGGGATGAGCGAGTACAGCATTATCTGTATCTGTTAACCATATGAATTATCTGTATCTGTATCCGTACTCGGACTGGGCGGGGCCTAACCCGGAAGTGGGTCGGTTTGTCTTGAAATGGGCGGGGCTTTAACCGGTATTACATTACATGTCATTTAGCTGACGCTTTTATCCAAAGCGACTTACAATTAAGTGCTTTCAATTGTGAAGGTTCAAACTCCAGATAACAAGTAGTAAGTGCAAATACATTAGCTTTAAATAGGCAAAGCTACAAAGAGACATATGAAAGTGCAGGTTCAAGAATTTTTTTTATTTATTTTTTATTTTTTTTTAATCCGAGGTGTAGTCGGAAGAGATGTGTTTTTAGCCTTCGGCGGAAGATGTGTAGGCTTTCGGCCATCCTGATATCGATGGGGAGCTCGTTCCACCATTTGGGAGCCAGGACAGTGAACAGTCGGGATTTCGTTGAGTGATTAGTTCTCCCTCGCTGTGAGGGGGCAGCAAGCAGTTTGGCTGATGCAGAACGAAGTGGGCGGGTTGGGGTATATGGTTTGACCATGTCCTGGATGTAAGCGGGTGCTGATCCGTTCGTGGCCCTGTACGTAAGTACTAGTGTCTTGAAGCGGATGCGGGCCGCAGTTGGTAACCAGTGAAGAGAGCGGAGGAGCGGTGTAGTGTGAGAGAACTTGGGGAGGTTGAAGACAAGTCGAGCCGCTGCATTCTGAATGAGCTGCAGGGGTTGGATGGCACATGCAGGCAGGCCAATCAGGAGGGAGTTGCAGTAGTCTAGACGTGAGATGACTAGAGCCTGAACCTGAGCCGCCTTCTGCGTTAGAAGGGGACGTATCCTTCTGATGGTATGCAGCATGTATCTACACGATCGGGTGGTTGCAGCAATGTTAGCAGTGAAGGAGAGTTGATCGTCAAGTGTTACACCCAGGTTTCTAGCAGTCTTGGTGGGGACTACCACAGAGTCGTCAATTGTTATAGTCAGGTTTTGGGTAGGAGAGCCCTTCCCTGGAAGGAAAAGGAGCTCAGTCTTGTCGAGGTTGAGTTTCAGATGGTGTGTAGACATCCAAGAAGAGATGTCAGTCAGACAGGCTGAGATACGTGCTGCTGCCTGAGTTTCAGACTCAGGAAAGGAGAGAATTAGTTAGGTGTGTGATAAGAAAAGCCGTGCAACTGCGAAAAGCCGTGCAACTGCGAAAAGCCGTGCGACTGCGACAGACCGAGAGAGTTGGTGTACAGAGAAAAGAGGAGGGGACCCAGGACTGATCCCTGAGGAACGCCAGTTTTGAGTGGGCAAGGTTCTGAGCTAGATCCTCTCCAGGTTACCCGGTAGGTTCGGTCTGTCAGGTAAGATGTGAGCAATGAGAGCGCAGAGCCTGAGACACCCAGATTTCGGAGTGTCGAAATGAGGATCTGGTGGTTCACTGTGTCAAAGGCAGCAGAAAGATCCAGAAGGATGATGATGGAAGAGAGAGAGGTTGTTCTAGCAATGTGAAGCTGCTCAGTGACAGCAAGGAGGGCAGTTTCTGTAGAGTGACCAGCCTTGAAGCCAGACTGGTGGGGATCAAGAAGGTTGTTCTGGTGGAGATAGGTAGAGAGTTGATTATAAATGGCACGCTCAAGAGTTTTAGATAGAAATGGAAGAAGGGAGACGGGTCTTTACATCAGAGGAGTCGAGTGTTGGTTTTTTGAGCAGTGGGGTCACTCTTGCCTCTTTGAGGGCATCGGGGAAACAGGTATGTTATTTTAAGCATGCAATTGATATGGGTTGATCAGAAATTGTTATATTTATTGCTGATTAGAAAACTATTTACATGACAGCATCAGCATTGAGCTTCAGATCAATGGTTTTGATCACGATCAAAACGATCACGATCAAAACCATTATCAACAAACTATATACAGAACAAGAACAATGAATACAACACATGCGGTTGCAATTATTAAGTAAAATGTAATGAACAAGAGTTTTCATACTCAACATAACTTTCTTTTTTTAACTTTTAATTTTTTTATGATCTGTGTGATTTTTTATTTTTTTTTGTTTCTTTTTTATTGTTTTTATTTCCACACCAGGTATGTGTGTGTGTGTGTGTGTGTGTGTGTGTGTGTGAGTGAGTAAGAGAGAGACAGAGAGAGAGAGAGAAAGAGAGAGAGGGGGGCGGGGGGGACTGTGTTCTACGGATCAAATAGTCCAACGCTGTTTTTCAGATCTGTTTAGAGCCAGCTGACGGTTTAAAAAAGAAAAAAAATCTCCGACAGGCAGAGACGCAACGCGAGTCGCATTCTACCAAGCACCACGTCTGAACAAACCCCACGTTTACCAGAACTCTACTGGTTAATAAGTAAGTACTGCAAACCGAAGTAAAAAACAAACCTGAAGCTGAAGAAACCCTTAACGTTAACGGAAAAGACCCGCGAACCTGAGTGACTGAGGGAGAGACAGAGAGAGAGAGAGAGAGATGTTCTGTGTGTGAATGAGCAGAGCGGGACACAGCAACACAATACATCTGTATGTGTGTAGGGGAGGGGCGCTGTGACGACTAGCCTATCACAGAACGCAGACACAGTCAGCTACCTAATGAGGATTTTTATTCAATCCGAGCACAGATATTGACTCATATTACTCGTATAATACTCGTACTTGGCAAAAGTGCTTTATCCGTACCGGATACTCGTTTCAGCCGAGTATCCGGCTCAACTCTAATATGTACCACGATAAGGAGTAGGAAAATAGCCTTTGTATCAGTATATGCACCGTCTACATATGATGAAATTTTTTTTCCCGTGCCTAGCCAATGAATTGCTTTTTCTCAATGAATATTCACTAATTATAGTGGGAGACATGAATGCAGTACTAGATTTAAATCAGGATAGATCAGGGGTCAATCACACAAAAGCCCAAAAACACATATCAGACATGTTTAAAGCAGTTGTGGAATCCCACCATCTTACAGATATATGGAGGATGCACAACCCTACTAGCAAAGATTACACCTTCTTTTCCACACATCACCTCACCCACTCCCGCATTGAATATATTTTGTGCTCCAGTGAGCTCAAGGCAATGTTCCACACGATAGCAATAGAACCAGCCATTCTGTCTGATCACAATGCGCTGATAACCACATTCCATTGTGATGTGTTAGGAGAAAGATCTAGGAGATGGCAATTTAATAATTCCCTTCTCCAGAACACAGCTTGTGATGCAGATTTAGAGACAAACTGGCTGAGTTTATAACAGTCAATACCGACTCAGTTTCTGACCCTGCATTTAGCTGGCAGGAAACTAAAGGATTTATTAGAGATTTCACATCTTCCTTCACGGTCAACTTGAAGAGGAAAAGAGAGGCAAGGATTGCGAAGTTGGAAGACTTGTTTTTCTAGATCTACACATACTCTTCTAGTCACAAGTCGAACAGAGCTAACTGATCTGCTAAGAAAGAGAGCTGAGTTCATAATGCACAGTGAGGCAAAATTGTTATTTTAATGGCTGTAAACCAAGCAAATTGCTTGCTCTGAAATTAAAACAAAGCGAATCCAGAGCTACTATCAACAGCATCCGCATAGACCGAGGTATCTCAACAAATCCTAAGGATATCAGCGCCACTTTTCAATCCTTATATTCAAAGTTGTATGAGTCCTCCTGCAACTCAGATCCGACACAGTGCCAGAAGTTCCTAAAAGAACTAAACCTGCCTCTCCTTGACCAAGAGGAGGCAGAAGAACTGGGTCAACTGATAACGTTAGAGGAACTTAAATCAGCGTTAAAAACAGTTAAAAAAGGGAAAACGTCAGGGTTGAATGGAATTCCATCAGAACTTCTTCTACGGTATTTTGACATATTAGGACCTACCATTTTGCAGGCTTTAGCTTCGGCCATAGAGAAGGGTACTTTCCACCAACAAACCAACACTGCGCTAATTTCTGTTATGCCCAAAAAGGGCAAAGATCTTACGGACTTCTCAAATTTCAGGCCCATCAGCCTCATCAGGACTGACATTAAGCTTTATTCCAAAGTCTTGGCTCTCCGCCTAGAGCGCTTTATCGAGAAGCTAGTTCACCCCGACCAATCAGGTTTTATACCAAAACGTCATGCTGCAGACAATGTACGCAGACTATTTCATGTAATAGAAGAAGCCAAAACCTTCCAACAACAGCAGCAGTTTTATGAGTGGACGCGGAAAAGGATTTCGACCGCCTAGAGTGGAACTACTTGTGGCAAGTAATGGAGAGGCTTGGTTTGGCTGCCAAATTCATTGATATGGTGCATACTTTATATGCCAATCCCACGGCCATAGTCTCAACCAATGGCTTGCAT
Source organism: Sander lucioperca (assembly GCF_008315115.2). Taxonomy (NCBI): domain Eukaryota; kingdom Metazoa; phylum Chordata; class Actinopteri; order Perciformes; family Percidae; genus Sander; species Sander lucioperca. The sequence continues at coordinate 22,629,905 of NC_050176.1, forward strand.
TCTCAGCCATTTCCCATTGAGCGGGGCTTGCGACAGGGATGCCCGCTTTCCCCCATGTTGTTTGCAATCTCTCTTGAACTGTTAGCCCAAGCCATAAAGCAAAATTAAATCTGTAATGTCCAGATTAAATCCAATAGCGGCTCAATATCATTATTTGTAGAGGATATTTTGTTGTACATCTCTGATCTTGAAGACTCTATTCTAAAAATTCTTAAGATCTTCAACAAATTTGGCTCAATCTCTGGCTATAAAATTAACTGGAATAAATCTAATCTTCTTTTATTGAACAACAGGCATGTGACATCAGCCATTAGTGTTACAATACCAACCCAAAGCAAAATTACATATTTGGGCATCACCATACATGCATTGCTACAGCAAGTTGTCCATGACAACTATGAAACTATATTAAGTAGTGTTCAAAGGGATCTGGCCAATTGGTCTGTGCTGCTGGCATTGCTACGGTCCAGGATTGCTGTGGTTAAAATGAACATAGTTCCTCGTGTGAATTTCTTAAGTACAATGATCCCCTTACCCCCACCAACACATTTCTGGAAGAAACTTGATACCTTAATTCAGCAGTATATTTGGAATAATAAACAACCTAGGCTAAAATACTCTACCCTGCAACGTACCACAAACACAGGAAGCCTGGCCCTCCTAAACTTTAAAATGTATCACAGAGCCTTTCAGCTATGGGCCCTCAGAGTGTGGATGGACCCCTCATCTACAGTTCCATGAAGCGAAATAGAGCAAAACCTCACTGTAAGTCTAAGACTGCAAGACCTTGGCTTTGCAGGTGTGTGTCCAAAAAAGTGTATGCTAGCCTATGGCCCTATTATCACCAACACGTTGACCAACTTTAAACAGGTGGAGGAGCAACTACGCTACACCAATAAGTGGCATTTGAATACCCCAATATGGCACAATCCACACTTAATGTCTGGTAACAAACCCTTTGCTTGTGAGCAGTGGAGTGACGGAGGTATTTGTGCTTTGGACCAGCTATTTAATGAGAAAGGTGTGTTGGGTTTTGAGGACCTGGAGGCTGGTTTTGGGGTCCCTGGGACATCCTTCTACTTTTGTATTCGCTTGGGATCAGCCCTAGGGAGTTGTGGGGTGCCGTGGGGAGGCAATCTTGAGGCGCACCCAGTCATTGAATGGTTTGTTGATTTTCCTGTGAGAGGAATAGTATCCAAAATATATGCTGAGCTGATGTTGGTATCCATGGGGGAGCTCCCAGTGGTGGGGAGGTAGGGGCGAGGGCTGAGCCCTGAGGGGAACGCGGTTGATTGGGGGACAGTTTGGGACAGCATTTTCCACTGTTCCAGGGGCCCAGGTCACCAGTGTATCCGCTTTGGCGTGTGTCATGGGACGCATCGGACTCCCCAGGGGAGGTGCGTCTTTGGAGTCGTTTCCACTCCCTGCGTTCTGTCAGCCTGGGCAGGCTGGAATTTTCCTGCATGTGGTCTGGGAGTGTGAACAGGTGCATGAGTTCTGGAATAAAACAACATCAAAAATATCTGATGTGATGGGATGTCGAATTCCTACTGACCCGATTGTTTTGTTGCTTGATGACGACTCTGGATCGCACCTGCTTGGGAGACGGAGGAGAATTAGGCTGGCCGGCTCGGCTGTGGCCGGGAGAATGGTGGCTCGAAGGTGCCTCTGCCATGCTTGCTGTTATGGAGAAGTTGTGGCTTCAGAGCACAGTTGTGACGGTCAATTCAATGTGAGAAACTGATCTCAGGATCCCAAAAGCTGAGGCTGTCACAACTGCCAGTGCAAAATATAGGCGCAAGAGTCTGAGCACAGCTAAAAAGGTGAAAAGGCATCAGCAGGAACTGGATGAGGGGCCTACATATGAAGCAGGCATTGAAAATTAGGCTGTCAACGTGGCAGTTCTACAAGGGACCGTTTGTGTGTGTAGACTGTTTTTTGTTTTGTTTTTTTTTAACCTTTTTTTATCCAGGTAAGTCAATTGAGAACAATTGCATTTGCAACGACGACCTGTCACATTCACACAGTTCCACATTCATACCTGGAAGCTGCCCAGTACAGTACAGTATCTGCTGGCCACTGAGCAGCTCCACTGGGGTTCTGTTCAGTTGAAGGCCATAAATGCTGTTATGAGTTTTGATGCGATTTAGGTGGTTTGTATTGTTGTTGCTAATGAATTGATAAGATATTGTGCCTGTAAATAGTTGTTTCCACTAAAAAAGTATGAATTTCTACAATACAAATCTTTAAAGACCGTTTTCTCAAAATGTTTTTTTTCTCATACTCTGAGCCAGAAATCTCCACTTTAGCAGCACTTACATACACCAAACTTTCCAGTTGTATTCCTATGTATATTCGTAAGGTTTTTATTGAGGGGTTTGTTCATATATCATTCAGAGTCTGATTTATACAACATTTCATACCTAAAAACGGGGCGAAAATGGATTTTGAAATTTTGTGTGATGAAGTGATGAAAAGAGATATCCAAAATCCCCTCTGTAAAAACTAGTGCTGTCAGTTAAACGTGTTATTAACGGCGTTAACGCAAACCCATTTTAACGCCGTCAATTTTTTTATCGCGAGATAACGTTCTTTTTGGCCTAGCAAACTGTAGTTTTTTTCACATGCTGTTGCAACAACTAGTAACGTTAGAAAAACTACAACACCACACCGGATCTAGCTAGACCGGAAACACAACAACAGGCACACTGCACACACTTGTTTGGGCTTGGAGCCGGCCAAAGAGTAGTACATACCTGCAAACTAGTCGCTTTTCGGCGAAAATCGCCATTTTGAAAGAGAAAATGTCATCCACGTGAATCGTGTAGATCCGAAGAGTTTTTATTTGGGGGGGGATCCGAGACCCGGTGCTAATACGGCATGCCTTAACGACCGTTATCTACCGGACCGAATAGCAACGCAGATTTAGGTGCCACTTAAATGCCTGCGCTTCTCTCTGATGCTCCGAAAACGGACGTTAGAGGGAACTGATACATCGCCACACAGGACACTAGTCAACACCACACTTAGCAGCTAGTAGCTGGAGTAAACACGGTTAAAGTGCTGACAGCTAAACGGTGTAAAAGTGTGACTGTATTTCACTGGAGAGGATTCTAACCATAGACAGTATAAACGATTCTGACACCAGACTGTAGCTGCCATTGTCTGAAAAACACAGACTCAGCCTCGCCAGCCTCATGGTGCATTCAAGTTATTGTAAAATACCCTTTTCCCATCCAGTGGTTGTTTTCGCGTGCTCCTTTTTTTTAATTTTTTTTTATTTTATATTTTTGAACATACAGAACAGACAAATACAATTGAACAAGGTGCTTGTTTTTTAAATATATATATATATATAAAAATCTTTCGGTTCAGGCACCGTTTTAAAAGTATCGTATCATGTTGATAAGAGCATTAAAATGTGAAAAGATAATGGGACAAAAAGAAATCAAGGGACATTTAGAATAGAGAAAAATGTGCGATTAATTGCGAGTTAACGATGACATTAATGCGATTAAACGTGATTAAATATTTTAATCGTTAGACAGCTAGTAAAAACCTTTGACTCTAATATGTCAACAAAATGAAACAAGAATTTGGAATCTGGCTTTGTCCAATGTTCAGATTTCTCTTCTGGAAATCTGCAAATTAGCGCATATTTAATGAGATAATACATTATTTCCATATTTAAACATAAAAATTCTAAAAACTTGTAATATAAAAGATATTTGTCTTAATGTTAGTAATCAACTGGGGACGTTTCATGCTGATATCTATTAGTCTTTTTTTTTTTTCCTATTCACCTGGGGTGTCTCCCCTTAAAAGATAGTTTTTAACCACACTGCTCGGTTCCCAACATACGTAATTTGTAATGTCCTTGCTGTGAAGTTGCTAAGCTGTTGCTGGGGGACATTTGGGATGAAGTACAGAAGGAGAGACAGGAGGACATCTCTGATGTTCAAGTGTCAAAGTCGAATGGTGACAATTTCCCCGTTGTCTCTCCTCTCATCTCCTTTTCTAAATCAATCATGCCCGCAGCATCTTGTTATGGCTCTCTCTGTCAATACGTCTTACAATATCACTCCGTCCAGACAGGTTAGTAATGACAAGGGCCATTAATGGGAGTTTTCTTGGGTACAGGTCTTAAACACATCTGCAGAAGCCCACGTCATGTCCTTAGGGTCCGAACTTTGCAACTTTCTGCAGCAGTTACACTTTTGTAGCAGTTTTAGTTATTTTCAACAGCAGCTCTTTTTGTCTTCCAGGTCCCTTTGATTACGATGAGTTTATCTCTGCATAATGTTCTACCCTCAACCTTCAGTTGCATTCTTGGCTTACAAAGTCATCACTGCGTTGCCTTTAAGGCATTCTTTAAATAATTTGTTGGTGCTTATTTCTAATTGAAAAGGAGAATTAATAATAATATTATTTGTCCATTCACGCCATGTGATTATGTCCCTTCTGGTTTAGTCACTTCCTGTTAGCGACAGAAAAAACAATACAGACAGGTAGTGCATGCTGTCTCTACCCGATCCGTACTGGAAAGCTAATTTGTTCAGGTCCTATTCCCTGACCAATGGGCTATCCAGACCCTAGCCATTCAAGGTTAATGCCTAACTTTAACCATCTATCCACCGCCAAATCACTAACTGCGAAGACTATGGCTCCAAAATTGCAAGACGGCGGCGCTTGTATCTGGGATATTTTAATAACTTGGATTTATATAGAGCCTTTCAAGGTACCCAAGGTCGCTTAACATATAGGGGGGGAGGAGGGTTAGGGTCAAAGGACTTGCAACACATTCTCACTCCCATCGCCTCAAAAAGCGACACTTGGTCAGGTGCCTTTGGCGTTTGTTATTAACGCAAAAAGTCTTCTTTAGCATCATATTTAGACTCGCTTGGTCGGGACTCTTGGCGTCACTTTTTGATGCTCTGGGTCGGGACTTACATTTAACTGACATGCGTCACAAGAACGGGAGAGTTAGGTTTAGGAAAAGACTGTGGGTGGGGTTACAAAATAAACGTTTAAGACCAGTTTAACAACCCAGTCTCACGGCAGTTCGTGTAAATGTCACGTTATTCTTAATCTATTGATACGTGTTCACGGAGACGTTTTTCTCGTTTTTTACGGCCGAAAAGGACGCTCCATAAGGCGAGGCGGCCCGCTGGGGAAGCGCCACAATAACGGGATGGCGGAGGTTGGGTTTAGGAAAAACCTTACGGGGAAAGTGCGCCTTACACGCCGGGAGACGCGCCACAGTAACACGCAGGACAAAACGCCACACGCAGGGACGCCATCCCCAGGAAACAAAGCGCCACTATCCCCGGGAAACAACACGTGGGACGCGATCCCCGCTCGCCCAGGTGAAAGTCCTGTGTTGTTTGACCCATCCACCACCCCGACCAACCTCCCTACGCGGATTTTCGGCTTTTTATATTACTCCGTACCATTTTCGTGCTGTGGCCACGAAATGTTTCCCATTGAAATACATTACTTCACATTTTCGTGCTGTCCACCACATAAAAACCGACAAAAACGTCTCCGTGAACACGTATCAATAGATTAAAATAACGTCACATTTACACAAACTGCCATGAGACTGGGCTGAGTTTAATGACAGTGAATGCAGTACCGAGGTGATTTAATGAATTTGAACAGATAACGTTAGCTTTGGGCTAAGGTTTCTTGTTGCTAAAACTAGCACTACTAAAGTAACCGCTAACTGTAGTTAGCTGCCATTAGCTAGCTAGTGAATTCAGTTAGGTGTACAGCTGTTAAATTAGCTGACTCAGCCCAGGGCTGCTAAGAGCCAATCCCGGAAAGAAAACCCTTTCGGTAGTGTATTCTCAGTCGTAAAACTGGTCTCCGCTGTGTTTGGTCCAATCCATCTAGCTGTGGTCACCAACACCAAAAGCTCCTTTAACGGCTAATGCCGAGCGAATTTGATGGTGAAGACATGTCTTCTGATTGGCCAACCCTGGTATTGTTACTCTAACCAATCTCACACATAATGCCTAACCAATCAAACCAACGAAGGCAACGAGTAGGGAGGGACTCGTCGCGTCACATATATTGATTAGCTTTTACAGTACCCAACGTGATAATTGGGCCTGTAATAACATATTTATGACAGGTGATGTTGTTTTGGTTAAAGTCAAGTGGCGACTCATTACAAAGACATTGACAGGTTGTATTGTCTAGTGTAATGTTAAGTTGTCATCACACAGAGATTGTTATTGTCAGAATACAATGGCAGACCCAAAAGCACGACTCAGAGTAGGAGATGAAAAGGTAAGGAGCTTTATTGTTCAGAGAACAATCAGGCAAAGGTACAAAATCAGCAGGCAGAAAATGTTGTTGGGATACAAACTAAAGGTCTAGGTAACACTAGGAATACGCTGGAGAGTGAGACATGAGGGTCAACAACAATCTGGCAACAGGTAAGTGAAACAAGGGGAGTATTTATACACTGGGACTGGGCAAGACGATTACACACAGGTGATACACATTAGGGACGGGAGGGTAATCACACAGGCGGGAAGGCAGACAAAGATGGGAAGACAAGTGACCTGGAACGAAGACAGACTGTTACTACAAAATAAAACAGGAAGTCGTGAAAACAAACAAAACACAAATTAAGAGCTGGAACTGGACGTGACAGTTATCTTCGTAAATGTAAAGTTGTCATGACAAAGACATCTCAGACAATGCTAACTTTGCATTAAAAGTATCATAATTTACCGGATGACACTTAATGACAACAGAAATGAATACTCAAAATGACTCCATGTTCATGACAGGTGTCATGTCATAATAATGACGGTGTCATGTCAGTCTTATGAACACCCCTTCAAATATAGTGTTACCCAAATTTCTAATTAGAAATGAGTCAAGTTATTAGTTGCATTTGAAGCAGGATGTTTTACATCATTATATGTATATGTTTACAGCATTTAATGCCAATAACGCATAAATCAGACAATGCAGAGGCAACTTAGTGATATCCCTAGTCTTGACCGTTCTTGAAATAAAATCCTGAGTCCTCTTTATGTGAGATCGAGACAAGACCGAGTAAAAATGCAGTCGATTCCAAGACAAGACCAAGACCTTCAAAAAGTCAGGACCAAGACCGATCTCGAGTACTCCAACACTGATGAGAGCATTACAGTCACTCTCGATATCTGAAAATGCTCTTCAGAAAGAAAATGTGCCACCTCTGACTCAAACTAGAGTTCATGTTCTGGGATAGTTCAGTGCAGTGTGCACTATATTTGGAACACCCCAAAAATACAAGATAAGACGAGCTATAAAAATCAGTCTAAAAATATATTGTTTCATTACAGAAAAAAGTTTAAACAATGCTGTCCCGTAGAGCTGGCAAATTGGTTCCCAAGACATTTCCTCTTTGAAGAGACTGGAATCCAACAAGTCCTGGCTGCTCATTTTTAGGTCAGACATGCTCAAACAGCAAAATACAGCAAAATACGAATCTTGAAAACAATGTCAAGTGCAGCAGTGAGGCTTGTTTACGCTGGTGTTTGAATTGTTAATAGGTGCATTATGGGCTATTGTCACTGTATAAGCTTTGATGGTGAAGCAAGGAGTACTGTATGTCTCTGCCTGTGCCGTGCTTGGAGAACAAGGAGTCAATGTTTAGGGATGGGTAGGAGAAGAGAAACAGCTGGTTCGTTATTCTCTGACAGAGAGAGACAGAAACAGAGAATCAAAGATGGAGAGAGAGAGAACGGAGGAGGAGAGTAGAGAGAGTGTTTTGAGGCATTAGGCTTGAAAGAGTTTCCATGTAATGTCACAAGCTATTGTCTTCATAGTGCTGAAATCCCATTACCACAAGCGATGTGGTAGGCATCAGCGAAGGGCTTTACTCCGGTCAATGAGCACAAGAGCCACAATGGAAAAGGTTAAATCAAGAATGAGTCCAAGTCCACTCAGCAGGGGGAGTTTAAGGCCAAGCATTACCGGTCACATTCAATACACAGCTGTTAAATGGATTATCCTCCAACATCAACATGGAGAGGCATCTGGAACCACTCCAGCTATTATTCCAAACATTGTCTGCTTTTGTTTCTGTGTTTGTTTATCAGAGGCAAAATGGCACAGAACTACCTCCTCTGGTCTTTTAATGTGTTTGTGTCTGGTTGAGGGTTGGGTTCAAGGTTGGCAGAATATCCAGATTTGCGATGCTCCCAGGCTCTATGCTCCAGCCGCAGATTATATCAGATGGCGCTAATTAACGTTCATTCTGTAAGTAACTTAATAACAGGCCAAAGGCTGAGGGTTGGGTTCTGCCAGTTACTTTGTAAAGAAAATATGGCCAAGAGTCCTAAATTCAGGAGTAAACCATAAACCTGGATTTGCTCTCTGAGGCTAACAATTCTCTTACAGAATCTTTTACCTCTCACTGTTCTTTTTGCAAAGAGCAATGCAGGTAACAGATGTTTAGCAGGCACTGACATTTGAATGATAAACTAACAGCTAATACATTCTGGCAGCAAAATATAAGGGATAATGTAGAGCAAGCCGGTCATTACTTCGAATTAGAACCCCAACAGGGTGATGCAGGACCCCGACGCAAAGTGAAAGGTCTTGGATCAGCCTGGTTACCTTTACCACTTATCAACAATGCTCTCCGGTGAAAATCAGGTCACCCCGCTTAGTGAACTTACCATGATGGAGTTAACTAATGCTTTGTTTGCACTGTTAGTGCTGTTAGCGATCCCCATTTCTCGACCCTCTCTCTCCATTTGTGATCCACTGATCAGCGCTCCATATGAGCACAAATGTTGATTTAAAAAACATTTTATTGGGGTGACCTCTAGCTCACCCAGCAGCTTGGCAGCAGCCTGGGTTCGAATCTGACCCACAGCCCTTTGCTGCATGTCGTCCCCACTCTCTCTCCCCTTTCTTCAAATCTTCAAGCTGTCCTGTCAATTAAAAGCCCCAAAAAAGAATCTTAAAAAAAACGAAACGATTTTTGATCAAAATTCCTTCCATGGCAACGGCCTGAAACAGTGCTGGGAGTGATGAGACTTCACAGATGACAAACTCGGATCTCTTCAGATTAAGGCAGCTTAATTTGAACACACGGTACCGGGAGATGCATGCAGATCAGCGTTCAAAGCAATCTCAAAATACATCGTGACTCTCTACTGTATTCATATTTCTCTTTTTTAGGGGTGTCCAATCAGATTCATCAAGTCTCGCCTATCGTCAACTGATTATCAAATTGGGGGGGGGGGGGGGGGGGGGACTACAGTGATGACTCAGATGTGATAAGGTTGTGTGTTAAGCTCCTTTTGTATGAAAACCAATTAGGACACAGACATAACAAGAGTATTACTGTAGTGTTGCAGGGGTGTAGAAGATTAATTGAAAGTGGTTTGGAGAGCCTGCTCGCGCCCCTGGTGGCAAGAAGCAGAGCGCACAGAGCAAAAGTCTGTCCTGCTGCTCTATACTTTTTTTTACAATCCTGTTGTCATAATGTTTTTCTGCCACAAACGTTGCCTCGTTGCATATATCGCTGCGACTTGCTGGTCTGGTGTGCAGGATTTGGTGATCATTGGGGCGGACAGTTCATGGCGGGGGCTGCACACTGGATCACGGCTGTGCTCCTGTATCGGGCGGTGGCACACAACTTGCATTTTACTTTGGATCATCTTTTACTATTTCAAAGTGCACCCACACTTAAGATTTTCTTTTTACCAGACATTTTCAGTTAAAGGTTGAAATCCCTGGCGCCAGGATGCTCCTCCATCGGTCACAGATCATCAAGTGAAACTTAAATCTGTCATGGTTGGATTTATTCACGCACTTCAAAAGATATATTAAAAGCTTCTTTTCTGCATGATGTTGATATTTATATCATGTTGTATATTAACTTATTGGGAGAAAACAGGTAGTTAGAAGGCCCACCCACGACCCTTTCCTAAACCCAACCGTCCCGTTCTTCCCGCGTGTAACGGAACCGTACGCCCACCCACGACCCTTTCCTAAACCCAACCGTCCCGTAGTTCCCGCGTGTCACGGAACCGTATGCCCACCCACGACCTTTTCCTTAACATAACTGCGTCAAAACCAAGCGTGTTTACTTAAAGCGCTAAAGGAGACTTTTAGCGTCAATAAGAACGACAAAGGCACCTGACCAAGCGTCCATATTTTACGAGATGGGTGTGAGAACGTGTTGGCTTTTGTCCAAAGCATCCGCTAGAATCAACACAAACTGAAAGTTACATATAGCCACTTTAAGCGGCGAGAAGTGATGTTATCTCCAGTAGAAGAACTAATCTCCGTTTAAACTAACACGCCCAAACCTCATATCTCATCAAAATTCTCGTCTACTGGGCATAAACAGGAGGCAGCATGTATACGCCGCCCGTTGCTGGTAGTTGCCATGGTAACGTTAGTAGCTTAGTCTGAGAGATGACCTGACCTAATCCCACAGCGAAACATTGTTGGTGTGGCCAAAGGTCTCTGTTTGCTGCCGTTGAGACTGCAGCACAACCCCAGAGATTCCAAAGCAAAATGGGGTCAAAAGTGTTTTCAAATGTCTCCGGTTTAGGGGCTCTGAAACAGCAGAGCAGTGTAAATGCAAGGTGTAAACGTAGCAAAAGATATTTGTTTTTAAACCAAAATGTAGCTATGTAAATGTAGCCTAAGAGGGGGCAGCCCTAGTTATCATATCAATACTTTAACATTAAATTCCATGAAGGATTCAAAAGGATTTGTATTTGATAAGCAACCCTTGGTTTCACCAGTGGTTGGTAGTATTTGTGTGTTCTCTAGGTTGTTCTGAAAGCTTGGTGACATTTTGGTAATTGGTGATGACTTTTTGTCAGACAGAAATGTCACTTCTATATTGTAAATGCGGTTGTGAAAAATCTCTTACATCGATGAAATGTTTTACTTTACCGAAAGCCAAAACCTCCAAGGATTCAGTGACATTTTTGTTGCCAATGAGAACACATTTTATGCATGCAGACCAGGATTAGTGGATATTTGGAGACTAGTTCCCTGATGTGGTTCTTAGTCTCGTATGTGACTTGACTCATATTTTGTCACAACACATTTATGTTGTATGACTTAATTTACATATGAATCCCTTTTGAATTATTACTCAATGTGTGCATGTGTACAAAGCATGTTTTTTCTCATTCCAACACTTGGCTTCCAAGACTATTTTCCCTGCATATATTTGATCTCATCCTCTTTCCCTTGGTATATTTAGCTGAGAAAGTTTTATCACCCTCAACCAGCAAATGACTATGGTCATTTGTACAATATTTCACATTTCAAATCAGTGAGGCACACAGCCGCAAATGACAGCCGCGGTTTGTGCACTCCTCAATCACCGCGAAACGAGCACACACAAATAATAACATTAGCATAGTAATCTGAAGGAGAAGTAGTGGTAATGACTAATTTGCCTTGAATTACCATCAACTGAATAGCTTTTGTCTTGTGTACACATGATAACAGGATCAAACATTTATGAGCACTGAAAACAGTCACTATCAATTCATTAGTCAGCTCTGCGTGAGAAATTCTATTTCCATAATCTCCAAATAATACAGGAATTCTTCATTAATCTATATGAAATAAGTAGCTTTAGACAGGCTTTGAGTTGACTGTGTTTCAGTCTGGAAGTTAGTCTGGAGCTAAATAGGTATTTGTCTTCACAGTGCTGAGACTGTTGTATTTATGGTTTGGGGCTGTATTGACAGCTAAATTAAAGCCTAGCAATAGTATTAAATGTAAGGCGGTGCCAGTCTCTCTTGTTGATTTTATGTTATCTTTTCATTCACTAGAAGAAGAGTCTGTTAAATATCTTATTACATACTGAACCATATGATCCCTGGTCACTACACAGCATGACACCCCACTAGAGGGAGTATTTACCTTTCTCCTTTCAGTTATTCCCACCTCACACTCCTCCACAGCCTCTGCAGGTCAATAAAGATAGATTGTTGTCCTTTGAATGTGGACAACCAAGATGGCAGAAAGAAATAGACTCTTTGTTGTCATACCTGCAACACTGACTACCTCCACAACCTCCCAACATCATTCCATGTCCTGGGCCCTTGTCAGAGGCCTCCTCCTCTAACATGGGGACTGCACAGTGAAACACTGAAGCTACTCCGGTTGTTCTGTTGTGATAGTCGCTCCAGGTATCTGCAGTAATCAGACCAATAAGATTGATTCAGCGGATTAACTGCCCTGTGTAGTGGAATGGCTTCGAATGACGACCAAAAACACTTGTCTTTTACTGTGAACATTTACTGTTCAATATGTTGCAGTTTTACAAACAAGAAAGTGAGCAACTTAAGCTTGACGGACATGTTTTGCATCTAGCGTCTCACGTTCATCTCAGTAAGCTAGCAAGAGTACACAACAGACAACTTCCGTGTAGACTACTTCAAAATGAAAGCACTTCCTGTGACGGTTCGCAGTAAAACTAAATTACTGTTAAATAAGGTTGTGTACCTTTTCACATATCAGCTGTAAATCAAGTACTGTAAGTAATGTAAATAGTGAGTTTTAATCACACTATAATTTACCATTGAATCTACCATGAATTTCTTATTCAAGTGCTTTAAACAAACATTTCACAACACCCTGTCTCTGTTGCTGTGCGACTGCAGGTTTTTTCCAGTCAGGCTGTTCTCATGAACCATTCGTATGTATAGCTACGAAAAGTAATGCACTGTACTTCATATGTATTCCCCGTATTTATTGCTGAAAAGGGGCTTTCAAGCCGGGGAAGGGGAGTTTGTGTCCCAGAAGAAGTTAAGGGGAAAACACAAAACCTTTACCAAGGAAACAGGTGTTGTGTACTACTTAAGGGGACTTGTGGTTTAATCGAAACCACAATCTTTTTTCTAATCTTAACTAGTGGTTTAGGTGTCTAAACTTAATTGTCATCACTGCAGGACAGTCACCTTTTGTTGGCTAAACTTAACTGCAACGTTCTCTGAAACGACCGTCACCACGTGTGACCGGTACTCAGCTGACAGTAACCTTTTCACGGCTAAATTGAACTGTAAAGACCTCTAAACTGCTGGCTGGTCTGGTCGTCACATGCCGGCCCGCGGACAAATTTGTGTGCATACGTTCTCGTACGATATCATACAAACCCGCCACGGCGTCAGGATTATGTCATATCTCGTGAGTGCGATAAAACATGCTTGTGACGGGGCGCATACAGTAGCTGCCGTCACGGTAGCGATGCACTACCTATGTAATTTCTCAAAGACTGAGTGCAAAGGTTACCTGTATGTTTGTTTTGCGTGTCAATATGTTTTGTTAATTATCACACTGTTTTCAAATCATCTGTTAACCTAGCCATTCATCAATACCCCCACAGTAATCCCATAGCTTTCTTGCACATATTTAACATCCAATACTGAGGTGATTTGCAATTGCTACAACCATCAATACATCATTCTCTGATAGTTTAAAACCATGCCAATTACTTCACAAACATGATGCAACACATATGTCTTGTTAATTACGTGTCAGTTTATTGAGCTTAAAAGGTAGCATAGCAGCGGCGGCTTGCCCATAGAGGGCGCTGGGGCGTCGACCTCCCGCCGACCTGCCTGCCTGTTTTTTTTTCTTTCTTTTTTTTTCTTTTTTATAATCTCTCATTTTGAAAAATAATCTGTGTTAATTACATGCTAATAATGATTTTACTTTAGAATGTGTTTAGAACTCTCCAAAATGATATTTGCATTCACTTTCACGTTCAACATTGTTACGTGTATCATGTTGGTGTAGTAGCCAATAGGCTGTCTTCCCTGGGCTCCAGTTCGCTCAGCCCTACAGTGCTGGAATTTAAGACAATGGTTCCCTGGTTGCTACACAAAGAAGTACATATTTCGCCAATCATCGTCGTCGATTTTATGGTTTGGGGGCTCTGAAAATATTGCCCGTAGTACCAAGATTGGAGCAGTGCAGCACGGGACATTTACCTCAGAGAGGAGTGCGAGTGCAGAATGGCGACGTTGAGTAGCACTAATGTAGTCGTGGGAGTTCAGCTAGCCCCAAATTCAGTTAAATCTCTACACCTGTATCCCTTCCAAAGAAAAACTTTTGTAAAAGAATTCGGACCAGACAAGCCAGAAGTGAATATAACCCAACAGGCGAGAGAAAAGGAGAAAACCTACAAGGGAACCTTCTCCCGAGGTTGGTTCGATCGAAAGGCTTGGCTAACTAGCTGTGGGTACGCCAATGCAATCCTTTGCTTCCCTTGCTTACTGTTTAAAACAAGTGCTTGTGATAGCTTGTGGATTCAGACAGGGGTGACAGAGCTGAAACATATATCAGAACGCATTAAGAAACATGAGCGGGCAAGAGTGCATATGGACATTGGACAACTCTGTGAAGCTAGCCATGCTAGGCCGAATTAGCATAACCACACAGCTAGATGAGGGACACCGTTGTGCCATAAGAAGGCACAACGTGGAGGTGGACAGGAATCGGCATATTTTGTCAAAGATCATTGATGCCGTGAAGAAACGGAGGGCAATGGGAGAAGAAACGCAACAGCATCTGGCAATAGAGATAAGCAGTAACACATTTATGCTTTTAATAACTACAGTAAGCCTTACTTGCTCATGACACAATTGTAACTGCTGATTGTATTGTATTGTTGAACTGAGAAATGTGAAAACAATGTTTTCTGTGTTTCTCTGTTTCTACAATTATGTATCATAGGTATGTGATCCCATTATGAGCCATGCCAAGGAGAGGTTTTCTTTCACCAAGCATCTCATCAGTGCTACTCTGTTGCAAGGAGACTTGTTCCCACATCACAGCAGAAAGTTCCTAGATTCAGCACTAGAAATCATGGTGGATGCCTATTCCTTGTTGGACAAAGCCAGACTTAACAAAATGGTCCCTAATCTACGAAAATGAGGACTTCAAGGGTTGCAGTGGTGCACTTGCTCTCTTTCAGATTCTAATGGAAAATATAGCTATGCAACTGTATGTTTGCTTTGCTTTTTTTGTTGTTTCTAAATTCTGAGCTGGATTACTGTTTCATACTAGTTAAAGTTTCTTGTGATACTTGGTGTTCACTTAAAGAATGTTGTCCCACCCTCTCTTTGAGAGCCTTCTCTCTCTTTCTCTAGTATCAACAACAGACTGTTCATTCCATTATCCAATTGTCAATTTGTCTACAGTGAACTTTAAAGATATGTAGTCTACAGCTGGGGATTGATTAAAGAACTAGATTGTTGTATTCCCTATTATAATTTATCGTTATGCGTTTGCACTTTCTATCTGGACACGGAGCATAATAAACATGCAACTTGTTCATTATCATTACCTGTGAAACTGTTGATTTTCTACATGGCAGTTCAATTAATATTGTCTTTTTAGACCATTGGTATTGACTGGTTTGAGTTCTTTTATTGGTATTCACCTTATTGATTCATAGCGGGTTCAACTGACTCAATGGTTTTCTACTTCCGGTTGAAGTGTTTGTTTACATAGCATGCTACCACTAGCCTAAAGGCTACGGTGATAGTTTGTAAAGTTATTAAAGTAGTAGATAATTGTTCGGTCAAGATGGGAAGTAGTCGGTGGCTACACACCGGCGATGAAATATCAAAAGATCGTATCAGAGTGCCACATCCCTCAAAATTGACAGGTTGGGTGGATGACATGAAGCTATGGCCAGAAGTTAGCCATAATGACATCATTAATTATTTTATCTTTTCGGAGGGTGTAGATCGTGAGGAGATGCGCAATTACAAAAGCACCGAGGCCTTCAATTACTTCTATGGTAATAAAGTCGGGCGCATTTCTTTACTGAAGCACGGAGACTATGTATTTTTGAAAGCAGAGGTAGACAGGAGTCAAAGTGCTAACCAGCCTAAGCTTATTGCTTGGGTTATGCTGCAGCAGTCGGGGTGATAGAGACTGTCGGATGTTCATGTATTGCTGGATTAGGGAGATTGTGCAGTCATGCAGCAGCTATCCTTTGGAAGGTATGAAGAAAAAAAATTTTCATTTTGTTTTTATCTGTGATTTAATAAAAATGATGAATGTTTTTTTTTCGATTTAGTTTAGCGATGTGGGGATGACACAATCTGAAACACATGGCGAATGGACATAGATCAGACTCTGGTAACGTATTAGGTGAATGTGCTCATTACAGGTTGAGAATGCAGTTACTACCGGGAAAACAGGGCTTGCATGTACAGATGAGCAGCGCAGGTGGAATGCAGGGACAGTCAGGAACCTTGAGTCAAAACGACTGAGGGACATAAACTTCAGCCACCACAGGGCAGGGGATGAATTTAGCATTAGGGTGTCAGGTGCTCAGCCACTACCAAACACCTCACAATATATGCCACATGCAGAATTTATAAATAATGTAGACAAAGACCCAACAAAGCCACTTTTCCTGTCTATTGGGCAAGTGTTACAGTGTAAAACCAGTAGTGCAACCTTGTAGCCTTGCAAATACTGCAGTAGATGCAAGATTTTTAAGACCCCATCAAACCCATGCTGGTTCTGATCTCACATGTGAGACATGTAAAAGTTTCTATGAGTTGTATGTTCAAGTGAGCAGTGCACAGGCTTCTACTTTAGAATCTGAAACAAGGGAGCAGAGTTCTTCCGATTTGTGGCACAATGCAAGAAAATTGAGAATAACTGCAAGTTCAGCTAAAAAGGTTCCTTCTAGAGCATCCACCAATCCTGATAAGTTCATGGCAGAGCACCTCTACCCCTCCTTTCGTGGCAACTATGCCACAAATTATGGTAAGGAGAATGAAGTGGTTACTGGTAATGCACTTCAAGAGCAAGGCATTACACATAGGGGCATCGTGGTTAGTGTCACAGAGCCATAGTTGTCAGCCAGCCCAGATGGGGTAATTGACTCATCTGTCCTACTCAAAATAAAATGTCCCGTCCCAAGTAAACTCCATTCTACCCTCTTGGATGAACTTGACCATAACTGCAGTGATATCAAGCTAGTAGATGGAGTACCAGAAAACAGGTAGCCGAGGATATTACATGCAGGTACAATTAGGCATGTTTTGTGCCGGTCTAAAAATGGCCAAATTGTTTATCTGGAGCCCGAATGACACAGTCATGTTCACTGTACCATTTGATGAGCTCTATGTTCTGGAGAGGGTAGGACATCTGAAGAGATTTTATTTCTCAACAATGTTGCCCCAGCTTGTGGATGAATTTGTTGGTCAGCGACTGAAACTGCAGAATAGATACATGAGCATAATGAATTCATAGAAAATATCCCTCAGAAACATTTTATTCAAATCACAAACAACTGTTAAATGCTGCTGCTGTTATCAGTATGAAAACTCATTTTTTTACACAATCAATTCTGTACATTTAAAAATGCTGAGCATAAGTATTGTTCTTGTTGGGAATAGGTGTGGGTACAGATTCATTTATTGGCAAATTATCAAAGATGTTTTATCAATATTAATAAAGTTATGAATATGGGTATTAATAACTTTATCAACTTGACAAACAATCAAAACGGGGCACCACCCTGGAATCAGGGACCAATAATTGAGCTGTGAAATAGTCTCATTGGTGGTGTTCCCTTTAAAATACAGATCTGAATTAATTTGATTAATTTATCTGATATCTTTGAAGGAACAAAAGAAAGGTGAATCCAAGCACAGACCTGTTCAACCAGCTTATTATTACAATAGATACACAAATAATCACAACAACTGCTATTTGAAGTATAGTAGAATGTATTTAACTTCAAAATGATCAATGGCCAATCAACAATTCTCAGTTAATAAACCTATATACTTATTACTCTACAACAAAGGCAAAACAAACAGACATGTAGCAGACACGTCTCTGTGTGGGTGCTGTGTGTGTGTGTGTGTGTGTGTGTGTGTGTGTGTGTGTGTGTGTGTGTGTGTGTGTGGAGGGGTGGGGAGGTGACAAGATCGCGAGACCCAAGATGGCAGCTGAGAGGCTGCGTGATTTGTGGCTATTTGTAAGTAGCACACAAAACACCGAAATGGCTCCACCTAGTGTTGAAATGGTGGGAAGCACTGTGAAATTCCAACTTGTACAGAAAAAAGGAGCCTGCCACGAGGCGCTATTACAATGCCGAGAGGGCATTCGTATAGCTCTGTTACGCTATCGCGGGACTATGGTTGCTGGCTGAGACCAGCTGTTCACCATAGCACGTGTGTGTGTGTGTGTGTGTGTTTGTGTTTGGTTAGTGTGTAAAAGATGAGAGAAGCACATTTAGAGAAAGAAAGACACTTTGAATCTTAATTATCGATAATGATCAGTCCTCTCGTTCCCCTAGGTCTGGACTAACGTGAAGTTAGGGCAGACTGAGATTTTTGTCTGAACAAGGGGACGTTCATTATACACCCTCTGGTGAACTAAAACAGCTGATTCTTCGCGGAGATAAACACGGCTCCGTCGGTCTCTACACAGGACCACGGGGTGGCGTTCTCGTCACCTCGTAAGCTGTAACTAGACGGACCAACGGAGCTTATTCTCTCCTGAACAGTAACTAAATTCCGTGGAAGGAGCCACAATGTAGCATTTTCAGTTTCACAGCTACAGTATTCAACATCAACCCTGCACCTTGATCAGTGGTGCTTGCAGTTTTGAAACACGAGGTGCGTGTTTCAGGATCCAAAAGTCCACTTTTCTGGAAAATGGAAGTTTTTAGCACAAGCGCTTGGCGTGCTGACCTGTTACAACGGGGAGTTGTGGTGGAAAGCAAGGAGCGGCGAGTGACGTGAAGTTTTTATATTCCAGCCGCCAGACCTGGATTCCCGCGGTGTTCTGGGTCTTGCCAGCCAATCGTGATCCACAGTTTAAGAAGGTGTAAACTACAACGTCTGTAGTTTTTAGACCTCCACAGTTTGAAACCCCCTTTCCTTGTGAGTTCTCATAGGAGTGTGACATCTCCAGGCTGTCAGGCTTACATGTAGGCCAGAAACCCTTTGTTTGAAAAAGGATCTCAGGCTCGACGGTTGCCTGTAGGCCGCGTTCTTTGTCCCAGGGACATGTTGACCCCATGTATCCCTTGTTTAAAATCAGTTCTTTGTTTAAAATCAGCTAACACACTGCTTGGTCCCAACATTGTAAATAAGTGAATATTTACAAATACAGAATGTTGTTCATGTAAAATCTAATGAAAATCTGTTCAAATCTATTGTACACAAAGAATAACAACAAATTTCATACAAAGAGTAAATATAAACAGTAAAAAATTACAAAAGGCAGCGAGTGTCAAAATGAAATATACAGGAGCAATTTATGTAGATGTGTAAAGGGGGTGTGTGTGTGTGTGTGTGTGTGTATGTGTGTATGTGTGTGCCCGCAGATGCAACTACAACATCAGAACATCACCGTTGTCACTTATCACTCACGGATGAGCTCACCCCTTAAATTGGCGAGGGCTGCACAGATTCTGAGGATTTTTTCAATTTTACAAGACCATGTATAATTTAAGTCGCCTGATTGCCCTCTCAACATGAATCCGTACATTTGCAATCCTGCGCCTGAAAGCAGGCAGATTGACCCAATTTGACCCTTCTTTCAAACAGTTAATCACGAATCAAGAACCCGCAATCTGCCATAACTTCGTCTCTAGGCTTTAAACAGTCCAAGATACCAGAGTTCATAGTGATATATTTGTCACTGGCATGTCCTCCATATCCAGTTGCGATAAACATGACTAAGCCACATGGGGCAACAGCAACAAGGTATTTGATTGTGTTGTGTGAGTAGTAATGACTGTGTTGTGTGAGTAGTAATGGCTGTAGGACTCCCCTCTAGAGTCAAGATTTTTCGCCTTCTGTAACAAACTTTCGCTGCAGTCAATGACACAGGTGGTGTTGGGAAAACACTTCTTGAATGCAGTTGGCGTAGTGGCCTTAATGGTTTCTCTTGGGAGCCAGATAATAAGAGGGCGCAAGACCTCCTCCATTTTATCAATCCAGTATGAGATAACCTTACTGGCAACACTCTGAGACACATGAAACTGCCTACCAAGGTCACCCAGCACACGATTTAATTTCAATTTTATCATTATCATCTGATCACGCACTGACAAAACAAAAGCCCTTTCAGCAAATCCATCTAAGGTGGAAACAAGAGAGTTGAAGGTTTCCCGTGAGACTCCAGTATAGAGGAACGAATCGGCATCACTCTGAAGCATGGAGTAGCTCAAATCTTCAGTTTGTGTTGTAGCATCTTTGGCCGTCTCCTCAACACCCTGCTGTTCACCATAGTTGTGGTCCCAAAGCCATGGATCTTCCCACTGGGTGGAAACAGTGCTGTGTGAAGGTTGTGGCACCTCAGGTATGCCCTCATCCACCTGGTCTGTCACTTCTGATGTTGCTGTAAAAACAGAGCACATAGGCTACATGTTAAACTCTTCAGTTTCTGTCCATGTTTCTCACACTGACAGCATTACAGTAAAAGCTTATGATAAATGGTGATGGAAGCTCTTCCTCGCTCAGGCTAACAACTACCTGGCCCACATAACGAAAGCAGCTAGCTCTACGATAGCCCTTAGTGGAGTTCATAGCACTAAACCTACAGTAACTATTCAGTAAGTATTCAGTGGACAAAGGCATAAACCATTAATGGCCACGTTTTTAACACATTTACTCTATCCAGCGACATAATGGACATATTGTCCATAACAATGTATGTTAGACTGCCCACGGATAACACAAATATTTTTGTAGCAGGCCGGTGGAGCTCGTAAAAAATGTAAACAACCGGAGGTAGCTAACTAGCTAACTAGGTTAGCTGTGAAGTGGTGCTATCGCTAACCAGCTACACAATTCAACGTTGAAAGTGGCTTACCTGTCGCTTCGACACAAACAATTGTACGTCTCTTCTTCACCACTGGTCTGTCATATCCAAGGTATAATTCCGGGTTGGGATGGTCATTCGTGGGGCGTTTGTCAACAAAATGGTGCGAACACCTTTTTCGGTGGATGCTTCAGTTTTAGCGCAGCTAACCACTCTAAATGTCTACTCTCTGGCATTGAATGTAGCTGATACGGAACCGGACATGGGCATTCTCTCCTTCTTATCTTATGGTCGAAGCACTGAGTTTCTAAAAAGTTTTTTATCTTCTTTGAATTGTTAAAACAACTAACAACAGCACATGTGGAGCCTGAACTCATTCTCTCGCTGCTAGAACAGGTAGTAGGTCTATCGCTAAGAACCGGAAGTAGGCAACCGGAGTTGTCGTCATGGCGGCGTGCATTGTTTAGAGCAGAATAAGGTGAATAGGCAAGGGACATGGGCGTCGCCCATTTAGGGGGACGCAATTTACCAATCTCACGCGCCACACATGCCTTTCATCAGGGGCGCAACTACCCATTGTCAAAGGGGTGTGCAGCAACAATTTTGGTGCCTCCCCACCCAATAAAAAAAAAAGAAAAAAAACAGTGTGCCGGACATCATCATGTATGGGCTTTAAATAATAAAGGTTTATTTTAAAGTGTATCAGCCACTGTTTGCCTACCATAATTATACATAATTATATGGTATATGTACACACACATATATATATATATATATATATATATATATATATATATATATATATATATATATTATTAACAATGTTAACAAATAATAAACAACAAATAAAATATAATAATAAATAAATATATAAATAAAAATATAAATAAAATAAACAAATTGACAAACATTAACATTATCATTATAACCAATGCAACATAATGCCTTAAAATGCAAAAGTAAGCCTACAAAGACCCTTTAGAACCATCTCTGTTAACTCTAATGTATTTAATGTAACAATTAGGGTTGGGCATCGTTTTGATTGTAACAATTCTGATTCCAATTCAGATTCTTCCTTTTGATTCTGGTTCTTATCGATTCTCGATTCTGAGTCTTTGAGTGGTGGAGTTGAGACGGGTCACATGCTTATTTCACAGATAAGAGTAAAATTTTATTTTGATTTAATGGTTATTTAAAGTTTTACCGGGATTTTCAGCCACACTTCAGAGTGCTGCTTATTGTGCTCCATGGCTGTAACACAAGTGCCTGGACGCTACGGAAACCAAAGCTTACACGTGTTAAATTTGGAACCGATGATCAGATTCCAATAAAGAAACGATTCCATTGGAATCTTAATTTTTATAATGATTCCAAGTAGGAACCGGTTCTCGATGCCCAATCCTAGTAACAATGTTGCTACTAAACATTCTAGGGTGCTCTTTAGTTCCTACTAGATTGTCACATGGCGTGCCTTTGCACTTGCCCATTTATCTAGTATTGCATCAAATGAAATAGTTTGTGCCACACTGTTTTCATTTGAAATTACTGCTAATTGGGTTAAGCGATCATTACTCATGTTGGAACGAAGGTATGTCTTTATCAGCTTTAGCTTGCTGAACGATCTCTCTGCAGAGGCAACTGTTATAGGCATTGTCAGGAAAACTCTCAGAGCTACTGTTACATTTGTAAAAACCAAATCAAGATTCTCCTGTAGGAGGAAATTTATCCAGAGCCTTTTCATGACCCCTAAGTAGACGGCTCGCTGGGTAAATTTCCTGAATGATATGACTGTTTACATCCCGTAAACACTCCCACAAGCACACTGACCAGACACACTCTCTCAAAGTCAATAATCAGAGATACAGCGCTACACGCCCCTCTGTGCTCCCTTCAGAGCAATCACCCATTCATAATCCCATAACCACCGTGTCTGTCCCCCGACTGAGACCGTTTAAACAAAACACTAACAAAAGAGGTGCTATACTAAACAACCTAATTGGAATTAAAACAACCACTGCAACGATAGAACAGAATAGGAAAATCAAATGTGGACTATTAAATATTAGATCTCTGTCATCGAAAGCATTATTGGTAAACGAATTGATATCAGATAACCACATTGATTTATTCTGCCTCACCGAAACCTGGCTGGGCCATGACGAATATGTTAGTTTAAACGAAGCCACTCCTCCCAGTCATAATAATACCCAAATTCCACGAGGCTCAGGCCGAGGAGGGGGAGTTGCAGCCATATTTGACTCGAGCCTGCTAATTAATCCTAAACCTAAACTAAATTATAACTCGTTTGAAAGCCTTGTTCTTAATCTTCAACACCCAACATGGAAAACAGTACAGCCTATTATATTCGTTGTTGTTTACCGAGCACCAGGTCCATATTCTGAGTTTTTATCTGAATTCTCAGAGTTTTTATCATGCGTAGTCCTTCAATCAGACAAAGTACTTATTGTAGGTGATTTTAATATCCATGTGGACGTTGACAGCAATAGCCTTAGTACTGCTTTCAATTCACTGCCAGATTCTATTGGTTTCAGTCAGAGGGTGCATAAGGCCACGCACTGTTTTAACCACACCCTCGACCTTGTGCTAGAATATGGCATCAAAATTGACGATTTAATAGTATTTCCGCAGAATCCTTTATTATCAGACCATTTTTTAATAACTTTCGAATTCCTACTACCAGACTATACGAAATTAAATAAAAGTTTCTACACTAGATGCTTATCTGACAGTGCTATAGCTAAATTTAAGGAAGATATTCCAACAGCACTTAACTCAATGTCATGCCTTAATATAACAGAGGACCGTTATGTTAACTTTAGTTCCTCCCAACTTGATAACTTTGTAGACGCTGCTACGGCCTGCCTACGGACTACTTTAGACTTGGTTGCTCCTATCAAAAAGAAGATGATGAAGGAAAGGAAACTAGCACCTTGGTATAACTCCCAAACTCGCAAATTAAAACAAACCTCACGAAAACTTGAAAGTAAATGGCGTTCCACCAAACTGGAAGAATCTCGTGTGGATTGGCAAGATAGTCTAAAAAATTATAGGAGGGCCCTCAGAAATGCCAGATCAGACTATTACTCAATACTAATAGAAGAAAATAAGAACAACCCAAGGTTTCTTTTCAGCACTGTAGCCAGGCTGACAAAGAGTCATAGCTCTGTTGAGCCATCTATTCCTATAGCTCTGAGCAGTGATGACTTCATGACCTTTTTTAATGATAAAATTATAACAATTAGAGAAAAAATTCATCACCTTCTGCCCACAGCTTCTAACGGCTCACCATTGGGCGCAGGAGGGCTAGAGAGAACGATAAGACCTGATACTTATTTAGACGGCTTTTATCCTTTAGACCTCCAACAATTAATGTTAAGGGTCTCCTCAGCTAAGCCAACTACCTGTCTCTTAGACCCCATTCCAACGAGGCTACTTAAAGAAGCACTACCCGTGGTCAATACCACATTACTAGATACGATCAATATGTCCTTATTAACGAGTCACTTACCGCAGTCTTTTAAAGTAGCTGTGATAAAACCTATTCTGAAAAAACCCACCCTCGATCCTGAGGTCTTAGCCAACTACAGACCTATATCTAACCTCCCGTTTCTCTCCAAAATCCTTGAGAAGGTAGTCACTAATCAATTGTGTGACTTTCTGCATAGAAATAGTCTATTTGAAGACTTTCAGTCAGGATTTAGAATGCATCATAGCACAGAGACGGCACTGGTGAAAATCACTAACGACCTTCTAACTGCTGCTGACAAAGGACTTGTCTCCGTACTTGTCTTATTAGATCTTAGTGCTGCATTCGATACTATTGACCATACCATCCTCTTACAGAGACTGGAACATTTAGTTGCCATTAAAGGAATCGCACTAAGCTGGTTTAAGTCCTATTTTTCTGAGCGATCCCAATTTGTTAATATTAACGATAAACCATCCAAATACGCTAAAGTTAGCCATGGCGTTCCTCAAGGCTCAGTGCTTGGACCAATTCTATTCTCTTTATATATGCTTCCTCTAGGCAATATTATTAGGAAACACTCAATTAACTTTCACTGTTACGCAGACGACACCCAATTATATCTGTCAATTAAGCCAGACGAAAGCGGTCAGTTAGCTAAACTTCAAGCGTGCATTAAAGATATAAAATCCTGGATGACCCACAATTTTCTGATGTTAAACTCAAACAAAACGGAAGTTATTGTGCTGGGACCCAAGCACCACCGAACTTCATTATCTAAAGATATAGCTACCCTAGATGGTATTGCCCTGGCCTCCAGCACTACTGTCAGAAATCTAGGAATCATTTTTGACCAGGATCTATCCTTTAACGCCCACTTAAAACAAACCACAAACCTCAGCCTTTTTCCATCTTCGTAACATTGCCAAAATCAGGAACATACTCTCGCAAAACGATGCTGAAAAACTAGTCCATGCATTCGTTACTTCCCGGCTAGACTACTGTAATTCTTTACTATCAGGCTGCTCAAATAAGTCCCTCAAGACCCTCCAGCTGATCCAGAATGCTGCAGCACGTGTTCTGACAAGAACTAACAAAAGAGATCACATTTCTCCTGTATTAGCTTCTCTGCATTGGCTTCCTGTAAAATCCAGGATTGAATTTAAAATCCTTCTCCTGACCTACAAAGCACTAAATGGTCAGGCACCATCATACATAGAAGAGCTCTTAGTACCTTATTGTCCCACTAGAGCACTGCGCTCCCAGAACTCAGAGGTACTTGTGGTTCCTAGAGTCTCTAAAAGTAGAATGGGAGCCAGAGCCTTCAGCTACCAGGCTCCTCTCCTGTGGAACCAGCTCCCAACTTGGGTTCGGGGGGCTGACACCGTCGCCACATTTAAGAATAAACTGAAAACCATCATCTTTGATAAAGCTTATAGTTAGGGAGTGAGGAGTTGCAGTACAAGCCCGTTCCGGCAGGGGAGAGTACGAGCCCGGTCCAGGGCCCCTCTCTTTAGCCTGCCTCTCTTAGTTATGCTATTATAACTCTAGACTGCTGTGGGAAGCTCCTTCCAAGGACACAATGAGCCGCTCCCTCTTCTTTCTTTTCACTTGTCTCCTTTTGTGTGCATCTTAGTCCCAGAAATGCCTGTTACTAACCTAGCTCTGGGGAGTTTTCTCCCCAGAGTCCCTTTGCTTCTTCTTCACCCAGAACACCGCCTTGGAATTGGGTGGCACCTACACCGGGGTCCTGGGTGCAGCTGACGCTATGGACTTACTACACCCTGCTACACTCTGCGATTCCCCGCAGTGTCCGACTGCGTCCTGCCGCGTCCAACCGCATCCACCCAGGCTGCTGTGCCACACTACACCCCGTAACGCCCTGCTGTACCCTACTATGACATGAACTACTACGACTACCATTGTGATCACTGTTTCACTATCTTTATTATGACTATTATTGCCACCATTCACCACTCCCCCAACTGGTGCCGTCAGACACCGCCTACCAAGAGTCTGGGTCTGTCCCAGGTTTCTTCCTAACAAAAAATTGAGTTTTTCCTTGCCACTGTCGCAATAGCTACTGCTAATGCTTGCTCTTGAGGCAACCACTGTAATACTTGGGGCTTCGTAAACTACAGAGTTTGGTCTAGACCTACTCTATCTGTAAAGTGTCTCGAGATAACTCTTGTTATGATTTGATACTATAAATCAAATTGAATTGAATTGAATATCCCTTGAAATATCATTGGTAGCTAGGGCATATCTTGTCACTGATTCCTCCAACTCAGCTTTTGTCATGTGTTCCATTTTCAAGATGAACTTAAACTTTTCGGACACAAGCTGAGGATTGCAAAATCTGTCAGACAACTCCTGAATTACTGTCAACAATTGCATTGAAAACCATGCACCTAAAATGGGTCTCAGGTTCCGGTTCATAATGGCCAGTGCTGGAATCATCACCATGAAATCTCTTTTGCTTTCTGAAACGCCTCTCTCTAAACTCAGGGGAAGCATCCATCTCAATGGCTATTCGGCTTGCAATGTCAAGGGATTTTTGAAAGCCCTCCACTCTATACTTAAACAAGAATTCTTTAAGAGAGTCTATCATTCTAATGGCAGTGTCCATCAAGATGTTCACTGCTTGCATTGCCTTGCTGACATAGGTGATCTCTGACAATAGATCATACCAAACCAAGAGGCACATGAGGAACTCCATGCTGACAATCTCACCAGACAGCGACTTTGCCTCTGAGACAGTTTTGCTGTCTTTTTCCACTTCCTCAAGCTTTTGTAAAGCATCAATAATCCCCCCTAACTGGAAACGTACAGCTTTGACAGAATCTATTTTTGCTTCCCATCTGGTATCACTCAGTGGCCTCAGTGTAATGTCCACAAATTCTTTCAGAATATCCCATCTCTTCACCGAAGCTGAAAAATGGTGTACAGTCTTTGGAGAGTGCCAAAAAAGGTTAGACACACTCTGTTTGATGACGCAGCATTACATAACAAGAGGTTCAAACTGTGGCTACAGCAGGGGATAAATAGTGCCTCTGGACACTTCTGCTGCACCAATGCTTGCACACCCTTGTGTATACCCCTCATATTTGAGCCATTGTCATAGCTCTGCCCCCTACAGTTAGCCAACTCCAACCCCAGGTTATCCAGCACCCCAGTCAGTGTTTCTGTGAGGCCTTTACCAGTTGTGTCCTTCACGACTGTGAAGCCAACAAAAGATTCATCGATGGTGGCATTCTTTTTGTCATCTGTATGAACATAACAGATTATTACTAGGGCCTGCTCCTGCTTAGAAATGTCAGGTGTGCAAACACAAATTTGACCAAGTACACATTCTGAAATTGAATCTAAAAATTCATTTTGAGTGCACCAGGAAATATATCCTGTTGTTCCTTTAGAGGCTACCTTTCTAAGATGCTCTGCTAGTGTGACATCATATCGTGCTATGAGCTCAAGGACACCCAGGAAATTTCCATTTTTAGGATCTCCTAACTTATCATTCTTCCCTCTCAGTGGCAAGTTCCTTTCTGCAAGGAAGAGTATGCAGTCAATCACTCTCGTTAACACACTTCTCCAATGTGCCTTTTCAGCATCTATGGCTCTTTGCAATGTGCTGTCAATGGTTTTACCAAGGTGTAAGCGGGATGCTAATTCTTTCCACAACAGATAAGCATTTATGTGATCACCACTGGTTTCATGGTGCTGTAGCGTTTTTGAAAGACACTGCCAGTTATTGTACCCCACCACAAAGCATGTGTCAACAACTCTAGCTCCACCAAAAAGCTTACATGCAAAACAATACACTTTATTTGTACTTTTGGAGTACAGTAACCAATCCCGCCGCACTTTTTCTCCATTGGACATTGAACGAAAACAGTATGCTTTGGAAAAACACCTTCTACTCTTGTCTGATCTTGGATATGGCCCATCAGGACATATCTGTGGGCCATTCTCAACCATACACTGCCTAAATGAGTCCCCAATCTGGTGTGGTGGTGGCCAGTCAGATGGATCTTCTGAGTAAGGCCTTGTCAGCCCTCTCCTCTTCACCTCTCTGTTCCACATTCTCTTCCACCTCATCTTCACCTCTCTGTTCCACATTCTCCTTCAATTACTCCTCAATGGTGAGTGGCTTTCCATCTCTGTCTGCACTATTTTTTACCCAAAAAGGACACAGTGAATAGGTTGGTCAACATAACTTAACAAACCATACTGGACATTTAGTTTTGTGTGGTCTAATAAAACTCCTACCTGATGTCATCACTGGTCTTATCTCTACGTGATGTCATCACTGGTCTCATTTCCTTGCCTGTGTTCTTCTCCACTAAGACATATTGTCAAACAAACATTATGTAATAGATTTTCCATGTTACTTTTTTCATATTAATATTATTAATTATTTAAATAATTAAGAAATTAATCTGTTGGTATCAAGTGGCTCCCCCTACACTTCCACCTAATGTTAGACCTACCTGTTGCCTTCCCCAGTCTTTCCTGATCCACCATCCTCACACCTGAATGAAATGAACTCACTGTTAAATATAGCAGCCTAAATTCAATTCTTAAATCAGCCTAGTGATGGCATCTGATAAGACAACTATTATGCAGTAAGGTTGTGCTGCTGTTGAAATTACATTCACATTTTATATGGCACACACACATATATATATATATATATATATATATCGCACAGACCTTTAAAGAGAGAGAGAGATGTGACCCTGTAATTACAGCTTCTATGTCACCCAACAGATGTAACTATAGCCTGTATGTCTGACAGCACAGCTAACATGAACAGCTGATGGTAAAACAAACTTATTAATGATTCAATGGTAAACCAGAGTTATTGCATAATTTATGTTTTCCAGATTCTTGTCATTTATTGTGCATGCTACCTTATCTTTACCAGTTGTTATTTTACATTAATAAAATTGAGATATGTCATGCATGGGATTGGTACCATAGGGTTTAAACAAAATCTAAATGTAGCTATCAGCAACATTGGTTTGCATTAAGTTAGCAAACACTAGCCAGTCTGTTAACATGGATATTTTGGTAGCAAATCTATGCATGATTCCATGGTAAACCAGAGATATTACATTAGTTGTTTTCCAGATTCTTGTCATTTATTTATTTACTAGTTTTCAGCTCAGCAACCTTGGTTTTGCATATTCTAAGCTAGCCGTAAACCCCCATTTGGTTGCTACATTCCCAGTGTTAGCAAACGCTAGCTAGTCTGTTAACATTAATATTTGCAAGCCTCCAAGCACAGACGTCACACTTTAAGTCCTACCTGTTGCCTTTCACCATCAACTTCTTTAACTGCTCTCTCATCCCTTGACATGCCTTCTCCTTTTCCCTCTTCCTTTTTCTATTTTCAGCCCCTGAAAGCTTTTTTGCTTTATCCATCTTTTTCGACGTCAACTCACTGACAACTCACTCACTCGTACCTGCTCGCTCGGCGCTCACGGCACCCCCACTCGCGATATTACACTACCTTGCTTTCTCTGATGAAGGCTACATTTATGATCATTAAATGACAGTTCAGCAGAAAACAGTGCTTGTGTAGCCTAGTCTAAGTGTAGGCCTAACTACCTGTTCGTCAATTGTGTGGCTGTTTTAAAACTGAGCACCGCTCCTCTGCATCAACAGCTCACAATGTCTCGTTTTTAATTTATTGGCCTACATAAAATAGCAAGTCGATATGTGTGAAACATTTAAATTTACCCACACACGAATTGATCATTGCGAATGCAAAATTTTCTGGGGGAGGACCACCAGACCCCCCACACAAACAGCCCTACCTACAATATTTTTCACCCGCTGCCACTGTAGCATAGTGTAACATATCATCTTTGCATCTTACCAGCTCTTTGTGTGTATAAAGGAATATTTGCCGCCATTGTCGGGTTTAAATGACACTATGACTTCCGGTGCAACAGGAAGTGACCCGTAAATTGAGTAATTAATTTATTAGCCATCAATATATCTTGTGGCGTTATCAAATGTTAGCTTGAATCCTATAAATGATATTCTGTAAATTTCTAGCTTTATAGTTATATGAATTTTGGCTGTTTTAAGCTTTTATTGTCTACTCACCTGAGCCACCCCTGTATTGTACTGTTGTGTTGGTATGTTCCAATTCCAGTGGCGTGCTTCAGGCCTATATAGACTAGTAACCTCAGTTGCTCGGGGGAGCTCATAAGTCTGTTGTATGCTCTAGTGACTGGTTCAAAGGTCAATATGTAAACAGCCGTATGTTTGTATAATTTGACCGTTTTTGACTCTCATGTCAATTTACTTTATTTACTTGAAAGTACTTTTTTTTCGTTTTTTTCTTTAATTTGGTTAATTTTTATATTATTGTTCTTGCCTTATTGGCCTTAATTGGGGTAAATAATAAAAATCCCATCTTTTCGACCTCATCTTCGACTTCTCCTGAGTGTTTACACCTGCTCACGACTTCTCATCAACATCTTACCCTTAACAATGCTCATGAGCAAATTACATCATTTCACCAAGCAGATATTACTCTTCGCGCACCAGTTCAACAATTGAGAGTTGTACAGGCAGCTGCAAGCGTGAAACAAAACCTAGGGAGAGGGAGAGAATGGCACCTGCACATATAAAACTAATTGTCACCTTTAAGGTGATCTCACCCACAGACCTACTTGGTTTACCCTTATTGAAAGCTATCGTTCAAGAAGCTCGGAGTTGGTGTCCCAGGCCGAAGAACTGTCTGTCTTTGTTAATGATGTAGCGCAACATAGCACCATGGTAGTAGAATTTCAAACAACAAAATGTCACAAATGAAGAAAACAAGCCTTAGTCTCAGATCAAACATAACCGCAATGGCACTTTAATACCCTGATGTCAGGAATATGATTTCAGAATAAAAATAAATTAAAAAAGTATGCCTTAAGGTCAGTTTTAACAATGACTGATTCCCCCTCAGCAAGGATCAGGCCAATTAACATCAAAATACGTTGGCAGCTCTGCAGAACTGCAAACCTGCCATGTTCCTCACACATGAACCAGGATCTTTAGCACACAATGCGCGATAAATCTGCCATTAAACACCATGTAGTGCTTTAATAGTGTAGGTGATTCATTTAAAACACCTCCATATTGGACAAAAATGTGAAATTAAATGTCAGTCCTTCTCTATCTGCTGTCAGGGAGCAGAGCCAGGAACTCAGGGCCAGATTAATGTTAAAGAAAAGTCCACCCTTGGATACTCTTAAACTGTTATCAATCTGTGATATCAAATACATTCCAGGAGTTTTCATGTGACAAAATGTGGTAATTTACCTTTTTGGTGTAGTCACTTTACCTCACCCTGCCTCACCTATTTCCACTTCAGTTAATGGTTTTTAATGTTTCCTGGAATAACTTTCGATAACTGCCAGAGAAGAGGGTGTTACAGTGATGCATTAAAAAAAAAAAACCTTGCTATGTTAGTGGATGGGCAAACTAAAAAGTCAAAGTGCACTTCAAATACATTTTTCACAGAGATGGTTTCTGTCATTTTAGGTAGTTCTTATCATGCTGATGTTTGTTCAAGTGTTCATTTTTCTGATAAGTTTGTTTTTTATTTGTTATTTGATGCTATAAAAACGGGCTGAAACATCATGATTGATAGCGATTGGTCGAACAGGTGTATGGGCGGGACTTTGACACTGCAGCTCCACTGCCGATCACTAGTCATGTCAAAATGAAGCTCATGAATTGGTTTAAAGAAAAAGGCTCAAGGAATGGCAATTTAGTTTGTTTAGTGTTTCCTTTTGTTGAACAGAGAGCGCCATCTCTTGGGCTCAGAAAATTAAGTTTCCAAGGTGCTGGAAACATTCATCAGAGAATTTTGTCCATATTGACATGATAGCATCACGCAGTTGGTAAAGATGTGTCAGCTGCACATCCATGACGCAAATCTCACATTCAACCACATCCCAAACCTGCTCCATTGGGATCTGGTGACTGTGGAGGCCATTTAAGTTCACTGAACTCATTGTCATGTACAAGAAAGTAGTTTGAGATGATATGAGCTTTGTGACATGGTGCGTTATTCTGCTGGAAGTAGCCATTAGAAGATGGGTTCACTGTGGTCATAAAAGGATGGACATGGTCAGCAACATTACTCAGGCAGGCTCAACTGGGCTAAGGGGCCCAAAGCATGCCAAAAAAATATTTGTAAGGTTGTTGTTGCTCTCACTGAACTACTGAATATGTTCGTAGTGTTCCCTCGACATTTGCCTATGCTGGCTTTAAAAGAAGTCTTCTATAAAATCACAGGTATCATATCAGTATGACGTTTACATTAATAGTTCACTATATTATAGTGAGTATAATGTTTACTTGCATGTGAAATGTGGTATTATTCCTTCAAACCAGAATGTTACAACTTGGTCCTAATTTGCTGAAACCCGTCTTACACGGCTGGTATATTGCAGCCAACAGAACACTGATTAGAAAATTGATTAGTCTATTGGTATTTATCACAGATAATCTTCAATCAATAAAATTCATTTCACTTTGATTTGTCCAAAAACTGAAGTGATTTATGTCTCCTTCATACTGGGACTGTGTCAGACCTGATTCTTGAGTACGTTTAAATCTGCTGCATCAAGTTTAAAGTGTCAAAACTGTAGAATGTGCAGCTGTCACGTTAGAAATATCAGGAAGCACTGAGAGTGCATCAAGTGGCGAAATAAATGTAAATGGATTATGAATTTAGACAATATTAATTCTCTGCCAGCATTCCTCTCTTGCCTTATTTGCAGCAACAGTGTTGCTTTTTGCTGTCATATGTTTTCATATTCTTCACAGTAGAAAGTGTTTTACACATAACCAGGACAGCCAGGTTCTGCAACTGCACTTACCCAGCAACAACAGAATAACTCGAAAAAGCAGCCTCCATGGGGCACACGCTCTGCCGACTAAGCCAGAGGTCGCCCCCACATTCTCTTTTGCTATGAGTGACGAAGTCCTAGCTTAGAGCGACTGGTAACCTCTTGAAGACAGAGGGACAACTGAAGGACACAATGGCTGTACAGCGAGAATTCATTAGTATGTATTTACAGCCAGAGGAATGGGAGAATACACAGACATAATAGCTTTGAATTCATCAAGCGTTTTTCTCTAAGTGTTGATTTTCATTCATGAATTTATCATGAAGCAAGCTGACCTGAATGCACAAACGCTATTTGAACCACTTACTAATCAAGTATCGGAGATAGATTTTTGGTAAATATGCTCTCTCTTTCTCTATGCAGAATTTAAAAAAAAGTAATGAATTGTTTTGACTCTGCCACCTCAGAATGCACTGCGATCTGTTTGAGAATCACAGTCTTTTGAAAATGCAGTGATTATATGCTTATGGTGCACACCTTCAGACTGTTAAAGAATACAGTTGTCATTTAGAGTTAAAGCCCATGTGCTTTTGTTTAGATCTGGTTTATCTTTCCTTCAAAATAAACGATCATTCAATCTCAATGAAGCCAGCTTGTCTGGTGAAATGTTGGTACTTAAATTATACTACGCTTTCATTGAATCTGAGTGCAACCTGCTGTTATTTTGTTTATGGTACTTGAGTTTAGCTTAGCTTTTCCTCATTTTGCCCTTATTCTTAATCTGATGAATTTTTTAACATCCACTCTTGTTTTGTAGTCCAACTGAAATCATAATTAGTCATCCCTTTATGCAATAAAATCATGTCACAGTGATTCATTTGTTATTCATATTTTATTACTGAAAATAAGAAGAGTAGTCTTAGGAGATACATCAGTGGGCGGGCCAGTGTATGTGTTTGACAGCTGAGCTGGCAGGGGCATCGAGACACATGTAAACAAACCTGCACTGGTAACTGCAGCTTCCAAGCTAAGAACAGTTGAGTCCGCAGTGGGAATCAGGGATGTATTATAAGCCCTGGATACAGCGTTCAAGGCCGAGCCCCGTTCATTCCTATGAGAGTTTATCAGTCGCGCATGAAGTCATCATGGAGCCATACATTATCTGGATGATTGACGCTGCTTCCGGACTGTGCAGCCCATAGAGCAGGCGCACTAGAGACCAGCCGTGCCGGCTACTTCCAGTTTAGCGCCCTGCTAAGAAATTTAATCGTGCAGCTCTTCTAGACTTTCCAAATGTTATCAGACAGAATTGATCAATTTCTGATAGTGAAACGTTGAATTTCGCGGGGGTTGGGATGCTTAAAAACATTATCCTCTGATTTACAGACGTCTCTTTTGTCATGTAAGTCTACTGGAAAAATTCTTCAACCAGCAGTCCTGACCTCAACCCCACTGAACACTTGTGGGATCAGCTTGGGCGTGCTGTTTGTGCCAGAGTGACCAACACAACCACGTTGGCTGACTTGCGACAAATGCTGGTTGAAGAATGGGATGCCATCCTACAGCAGTGTGTGACCAGGCTGGTGACCAGCATGAGGAGGAGGTGCCAGGCTGTTGTTTAGACTACTTGTTCTATTCAAATAAATGAAATCTCATTGCTTGTAAATGTCTCCTCGTATTCCTTTTAAGAAAGAAAAACATTATTTGATACATTTTCATTGTGCCCCTAAAATTCTTATCTAAATCATAATTTTTCTACTTAGGAGCACATGTGGTCCTTGGGAAAAAAGTTAGCGTTGAGCCCTGCTCAAAGGGTCAAAATAGTGGCAGCCAAAGATTCTAGAGCAGGCGATTCTTCGTAGCAAATATTATTTGGTAACAGCACCAGTGAAGATGTATTAACGTGATGAACACAATCATCACGCGTTATGTTCTGTCTTTAATCTTATCACAATTAACGCGTTAATGCTGACAGCTCTAGTTTATATATTTATATAAATCTAGGAAATATATTATAATGGAATTGACAGAGGCCTAGTGTGTCGGCCCACACCTAGTTAAAATATATACTATATTCATCCAAAATTAGAAATTAGAAATGTGCATACCTATACTGAGCAAAACAGCCGGAGAAATTTGCGCAACCGCTAGCAACAACCACCGTGCTGGAGAGCCCAGGAGCCTGGGCGTTCATCTAACATGATTGTGTACTTCATCAGTAGTCTGGATAAACGGAAGTACATTTCCAGGATAATTGCTTGACATCCGGTGCGTGGCTCCCGCTCCGAATGTCCCTCCGCTGCTGCGCTCTATGTGTTGCCGTGTTAAACATCCCTTCGCTTTGGGAAACAACACAAAACTAGAGCTAGCCAGCTACACACTGAAAATGGCAGGCCTGTCTTATTGCATGATCCATATTTCTAATTTAGATCATGCAGGCCTGCTTGGTTCTTTTGGGGAATGATTGTATATGGATTTTTGCATGTGGATTTTTTATTTTTTATTTTATTTAGTATTTTTTATTTTATTGTCCATGCTATTCATGTGGATTTGCTTTTTTATCATCCTGTTTGTGATGTATGTGAATGTTGTGTGTGAGGTCTTAAGCTACTGGGACCTTGAGTTTCCCCTTGGGGATCAATAAAGTATCTATCTATCTATCTATCTATCTATAGATTTAAAAGGAATATGTTTACTGCATTTATTCTCTATCAGGAACGTTTTGGAATCCATTGGCGGGATTGCTGTGGACAAAGTAAACACGGCGATACACTGGTAAGAGCAAATTATGTTTAACCATGCTTTCAGCTGATTTAAATAGCTCACGTTACTGTATTGTGTGAACAGTTACAGTAAGTTCATTTAATATTGTATGTGGCGTTTTCTTTTGCAGGGTGCAAATACCTAAACAAGTTCCTTCCCGAGACTATTTTGCAGAGCCACCGTTGCTCCGTCCGGAGCTTAGCACCGCCCAAGACCATTGTGATTGGTTTAAAGAAATGCAAACAACCCAGAGCATTTTTTTTTCTATCCTAAAATGTATGTGTGGTGTAGCCTGACCTTAGTAGATAGGTCTGGCAATGCGAGACTACTTCATTAGTAATAGATAGAGAGGGACATTGGTCTGCAGTGCATTGCATAATGGGTTTAGTAATTGTAGTGGTAGTGGCAATTTAAAAACTTAAAACATAATTCTTTTGTTAAAGCATGATATCTGTTGAACAGAGCAGAATGGTAACATTTGCTCATTTGACCTCCAGTGTGAATCCCAACTCGATGACGCAGCAGTTAGTCTCCAAAAGGGCTTTGCTCCAGAGGTTTGCACGGGAGATGGCCCCTGAGCTGATATTAGACCTATGTTCTCCCTTGGTAGAGAGCGCCACTGCCCCATGATTGAATGCCACTTGACATATTTTCAATAGGTTTGTCACCTTTTTTCCTGTACTCCTGAATATACATCAGAGCAGCTGGTCTCTCGAGAAGCATAGATCCTTCCTTTTCCTTTTAACTCTGTTACTGTCTATAAGCCGTAGGGTACCTTCTTTTCCTTGACAGATGGAAATGTGCAGGGAGAGCTGATCTATAAACCCTCCAGTTATGACTGAAGTAACTTTGTGTATAACACACAGAAAAATAAATCTGGAAAACTTCAAGTGAATGAGATCTTGCTTGGTGATCAGAGTTGCTGATTTTGTCAGCAGAGCCATCTTAATTTAACTGAATGCAGACATTTTAACAGGCCAAAAGGGAGAATTTGAAAGTTTCTAACTGGGCCATTTTTTCTGACGTTCTCTCCCTTGTTGACGCCTGTCCGCACCAGACAAAAATAGTTTCAACATAACTTTGTTTTATTTGCACTCCT
Organism: Sander lucioperca; assembly: GCF_008315115.2. Classification (NCBI taxonomy): domain Eukaryota; kingdom Metazoa; phylum Chordata; class Actinopteri; order Perciformes; family Percidae; genus Sander; species Sander lucioperca. Next base: position 22,666,929 of record NC_050176.1, read on the forward strand.
AAATCTTTCTTCCTTTCTAAAAGTAAAGCAATACACAACATAGGAGGATCTAGAGTTTGGATTATATGAAGGATACAATTGTTATGCAATAACCGAACAACTACAAGAACCTTTACATGTGTAGCAAGGTGAAAGATACCGAAAGAAGCTGACTGTGGCTGTCAGTAAGCCAATGGCCTTTGACAAAACACGTTTAGGGATGATAAATCTGGCTAATGAGGTCTGGCTAAGGAAATGATTCACCTTAAAGCCACTAACAGCATTCACAAGTGCTTGAGGCTGCTGATAACTCAAAAAAAGTGGGGGTTTGGGTTGTCTGTGGTGTTACACAATAAAATAATGACATTGCCCTCCAAAGGCTTAAATAATTGTCTAAAAGATATACAGTACTGAATGTCAGCTTTCCGTGCATCGTATGTGTCATCCTGCATATTCAGAGAGGATACGAGTGATTGTAAACTAATGACACATTTTCTCCATCCATCTGTCAACATTTCACTGAGTTAACCTTGTATTGACTTCGGGTCACATTGACCCGTTTTAAATTTTTGTTTTATATCAGAAAATATGGGACGTAGAAATAAGCGCTGAAAATGTGTAGAAGAAAAATTAAAAAATGTAAAACATTGGAAAAAGCAAAAACAAATTGTGAAAAAAAGATGTCAAAAATGTCAGAAAAAAAGTGTTTTTTTCAAGGTTGAAGGGAAGACAACACAAAACTTATAAAGTGTACAAAAAAATCCAAAGTGCATCAGCACATTAAAAGGGACAACAAATCGGAGGACCACAGCAACTACCAAAGCACAGTGCTATCTGCAGGTGCAAGGCGCCACCTCAGGTAACTGTAGAGTTATGTTGTCCGAATAATTCACAGTTATCCACTGTATTTGGCTTTATTTCAGAACAGTCCAGTTAGACATCAAGAACACATGAGCTTCACTAATCAACCTGTCGGCCACTCACGTATTGATACTCTGCCCTAGAACTCCTTCCTCAGACTCTAACACACCCACGATGTAACAATCCGCTAAACAAACTAGTACCATTACAATACAGTAACAATATGATGCATGCTCTTCATCCAGCTGTCAAAGTGTTGGTAACTGTCCACAAGCATAAAGCATCTGCAACACACGATCAGATGGGGACATTATGTAGTTTACAAAAACAGTCGCAGAACCCTTACAGAATAACTATCTATAAGTCATTACCAGTGCTGAAACAAAGCTGGACCTGCTGTGTGTACCATAACCTGTATTTACCCGAGTAGCCTGAGCAGCTGTGTTTGAGCTCTCAATTGAGTGGGGAGAGGATTCCCCTGTTGACATGGCACAAGTGTTACAGTACATTCGTTGTTCAATTATTAAAGTATCTTCAGTGACCACCAGGGAGGGAGGGTTAGAGGGCTTTGCCTGAGGACGGAGGCATTTGCCCACCTGCAGACATAGTTATTTCTAATTGTCTCAGCTGCTTTACCCTAAAAACTGTAATATGTGTAAATAAATTGCCTCAAGTTACTTTATATTTAGTCAATATCCACGACGTTCCACTTCTGGGATTGCTCCGGTGCCGCCGGAAATTCCGGCGGATGTCCGGTGCTTCCTCTTTCTTTGTGTTGTAATTTTAAACTCCGGTGGATTTGTGAGGACTATAGTTAACTGCTCCTCAGATCTCTGCAGGGTAAATCCAGACAGCTAGCTAGACTATCTGTCCAATCTGAGTTTTCTGTTGCACGACTAAAACTACTTTTGAACGTACACATGTTCCACCAAAACAAGTTCCTTCCTGAGACTATTGAGCAGCGGCTCTGAGCGGAGCTTAGCACCGCCCATGACGATTGTGATTGGTTTAAAGAAATGCCAATAAACCAGAGCACGTTTTCTCCCTTCTGTGTGGACTAGACAGACCCTCCTCCGCAGCGTGTGGACAAGGTCTGGCAAAGCGAGACTAGTAGGATATGGGATGTGGTCTCTGGTGTCAAAGTCAGACACTTTGTATAACCAACCATCAACCCTGACCTACCTAAGAGGTGATCGACAAAAGTACAATTTTTTTTTTTTTATCGTAGCAGGTTACAACAGAGGCATCTCAACAGACAGGCTGCTCCTGAGTCCCTGTTTCTCCTTGCTGTGAGGTTTGTCCTTTACTATTATGGCTTGATGTATTAGCGCTGTAGCCCAAATGTCCATTAACGTCATTCACAGAGCCATCTCCCTTCTTTGATTTGAATAAAATGAAGGAGGTGAAGGGAATGAGTCTTCTGAATGTGCAATGGGTAGTTTCTGCTTGGAAATATAGACCTGGCCAGGAAATAAAAGCTTTTTAAAATCCAGAAATGTCAGCACCTGGTGAAGTAATCATAGAGTCAATGGTATTGATCAACAATTCTTTTAAACTCCTGCAGAGATATTTTCAGTAATTTTGCAGTATGGGGTCGCACAAATCATTTTAATTGCTGCTTTAACTGTTGAGGTTTAATTTGATTAAAGTGGTACAAATCATTAAGTGTTTTTTTAAAGGAAATGACAGTGTGATACATCTTTGTGAATGTGCCCTTCTTTTAATCCAAGAACATAAAAGTAATAACTATTTCAGGGACCAAAGACAAATTCTGACATGATGATGCTAATGATTCATGAAAACACAGTAACTCTAATAAAGCTGGCAACAAAGGATTTTTCAGCTACAGGGGCAGACTAAAGTAAACAAAGGTCAGATTAGATTGAACAAATAAAGAGCAGAATTTGTCAGGTATAACAGAGAGCAGACAATCAGCACTTGTTGTGATGTTTTCATATTCATGCAAAATGAGACAACCAAGATCCAGTATTTAGCATGTATTTATTCAAGCATGTATTTAGTAACGTTGAGCTAAATTTGGCTGCAAAGTTTTTGAATGTCTATTTTAATGTAAATATATGCTGTAATACAAGGCTGAATCACCACCCAGAAAAAATGTCTAGGACCTCCAGGAGCCTTAAACAGTCCCTCTAGGATTTCGCGATGTCGCGATCGCAACAATTCACACAAATTCATCCAATCACCGTGAATTCGGTGTGACTCGCAATTTTGACCAATCACCGCAACTTTTCTGCAAATTTGACCAATAACCGGAGTTTCCCACAACTGTCATTAAGCACATTTGTGAGGGAAATTGCACCATATTTACTCAGTAATTTTATACTATTACGTAATCTTGTGGCCCAGTTTTGTAGAGGGGCCCTGTGTCAAAATCTAGTTTTAAGCTGTCTGTTATTTTAGTTTGTATTGTGCTCACATGATGAATGCTCCTAAATAAAGTTCTAAATGTAAAGTATTTATATAGCGTTTTCTAGTCTTAACGACTACATAAAAGCACTTTTACATAGTACAGGAACCATTCACCATTCATACACATTCACACATTCACACACTGGTGCCGAGGCTGCTGTACAAGGTGCCACCTGCTCATCAGATAAACACTCACACACATTTACACTCTGATGGAGCAGCAACAAGAGCAATTCAGGGTTCAGTGTCTTGCCCAAGGACACTTCGACATGGGACTGCAGGGGCAGGGATCGAACTACTAACCTTCTGATTGGTAGGCGCTCTACACCTGAGCCACAGCCGCATAACTAGTTGTGTATTGTCAAAATACCACAAACTACAGTAAACCATACAGAAAACCAGTATTATATATATAGTAGTATCTACATATAAGTATTTGAGTATAGGAGTGCTGGTGTACAGCATTTTTGCATTTCTATACTGTGCTGTGAGCACTGTTGATGATTGATTCTGCCCCAGGATCCCCAAAGAGATTATTTTGGCCATGCTACAATATAGTCATTAAAATGTTGTTAATAGAGCAGTTGTATGAAGAACATTCAAACATCTGACCCTAAAGAGATTTTGGTCTGAAATTAATAAATTGGGGCCATGGCGGGTTTGGAAAATACCCTTGGAAGTGCTGGGGTATGATGGCAATCCTGACTGGGCTGCCTGAGGTAAATAATAGGTGGGATATGATAGGTAATGATAGGTAATAGGAAGCCAAATATTAAAAGAGGAATATCGTGTCAATGAAGACCCTAATAAGAGTCTTATAAGGAAGTTCAAATGGCTAGTTGAAACAAAATTGGGAAAAGCAACTGGAGTTAAAAACATACCAAATGAGATACTCAAATCACCTAAATTATTTGATCTTTTGTGTGAATTATTTAAAACATTACAAATCTAATAAAGTCTCAAAGTGAGGATCCGAGGGTGCCTTTAAATTGCAGAGGAAACAGCACAGTCTACAACAGTGATGTGCAAGTTCACACTTCACAAGAGCTAGTTTAAAGTTCAGATTAAAATTAATCAGTTCACATTCATAATTTAGAATTTTGTACTGAGTTCACAGTCCCGAAAAATGAACTAGTTTATACTTATTTCCTCTGTTGTGGCTGGTGTTTGGTCTACAGTAGTTTGCCTGTGTTTATGGTGACAGACACAGTTGTGTCGAAGTCTGGTCCCTAGTCGAATAGTGTTTCCCTTTTCAGCTAGTCTTGCATTGCCAGACCTTCCACTACAGCGCTGTGAAGGAGGGTCTGTCTACTTCACACAGCATTCCCGGGATGGGAGAAAAACGTGCTCTGGTTTATTGGCATTTCTTTAAACCAATCAGAATCGTCTTGGGCGGTGCTAAGCGACACACGGAGCAACAACGCCTCCGCAAAATAGCCTCAGGAAGGAACTTGTTTTGGGGGAACATCAAAGGTTGTTTTAGTCGTGCAACAGCAAACTCAGATAGGACAGATAGTCTAGCTAGCTGTCTGGATTTACCCTGCAGAGATCTGAGGAGCAGTTAACCATAGTCCTCACAAATCCACCAGAGTTTAAAGAAAGCGGAAGTGGACAGACATCCGGCTGAAATGAAAGTCATCCGGCGGAATTTCCTGCGGCACCTGAACATTCCCAGAAGTGGAACGTTGTGGCTATAGACTACCCTTCAGTTAAAATTATGTTTCCCATATTTTTTTTCTTTATTTACCTGAACTGCAGAAGGTACCAGGCTTGTATTTGCAGCAGGCTTTTGTTAGAGGCAGGCCTTTATTTCTAATTCCATCTGTTTGATAAGTATAATTGTTTTAAATAAACTGTTTTAAATGAAAAGCCATAGCGTTCCAGTGGACAGAGATCATTCATTTTTTAAGAAACATTTGCAAAAATATCACCATATACAACAACACATTGTGTCAGTTTGAACCCTGGAAATGTACCGGGTATTTATTTCAAATACAGGTACTACGGTATTGCTGGTAGATTACAATAAGAGCATACAGTAGTTGCTGCTTTGCAGCACACCAGTATCTGATTAACATTACAGACGGTAGCTAGCTAGCTAGCTTTGTTTCTAGCTCCAGGCTAACGTTTTTTCCTCCCACCTCCAGCTAGCTAGCCGTGCTCTGCTCTTGTCGGCTAATTTTGTCAGCTCACCCTTCTGTTTCTTCCAGTATCAGATTCTCCTGTGGTCAATGTCGAAATGTCTCGCAGCTTTTTCACCCATGTTTTCCTCCGCATACTTCTTTTCGTTTTGTTTTTGAAAGTCCGTCACTAGCATAGACAGTATATAAGAGTGGACCAACAGATCCCGTGTCTCTGGACGGAGACCAGTGAAGGCCAATAGAAGCACTTTCCCGGTGATGGCTAGGGTTACTGAGCAGCCTCCAACTGAGCTTGAAGACGTAGATGTGACGTGAGCAACCTGTCTGAAAGTTGGAAGTCTTCTGGTAGCTGTGCCAAGAGAAATCTCAATCATTCCCAATCTAGCAGAGACAGAGAGCGTAGGTATATGTAAGGAGATAACATAGACACAGGCTAATTATTGATCACTAAAATGATAGTTAACATTAGTAATTAAACTTAAACAGTTAATGGAAGTCCAAACTGCCTGTGAGCTTCTCCTGTACTATACGGTAATTCCTCTATGCGACAGTAAGTCTCGTGGTTATGACCCAATCGTTAGCCTATTTTTATAAAAACGTCTGCTACGGAGCCATAACGTGAGGTACAAGGTAATGGAGCCTTTTATACATTGTCGTGTTTCTTTAGAAATAAACAATGGACAAATAGAGTCTTTAAACTCTTCAGATGTAAAGTTATTCACCGTCAAAGTGACGTCAAAATGAATGGCAATCAATGGAATGCTAACGGGAGGTGATGGCTTGGTAGCATTAAAATAGCGCCATACGAGATTCCCCCTTGGTCACTAGCACCAGAGCCCGTAATTCTCTGCTAGCACTAAATGAGACCCGTGTTACAGCCAATGTAGCTACTACCATCTATTGGCACCTGTACAGTACTACACATACAGCCGCATTGACTAAAATACCGGTAGGACAATAATACTTTAAATGAGTACCATAATCCAGAAAAACAAAGTGTGGAAAAAAGCATGAATATATTGTTGAATCTGTTAAATTAAATTGGTAGAAATGTACATTATGATGAACTTGAATTTTTTTTTTAATATTATCTGAAAGGCACTTATCCTCACTATCAGAGGCCCGGCTTTTAATTGAATTTTTTTTCTACCAAACTGAATATGGTAAAGAGAATTATGTTGAATATAATTTGTCTAAAAAGCAAAGGTCTCTGTGCTCACTTGAGATCTGGTATTTTACGTTTGACTGTTGAAACTGGACGGTATGTTAATCTAGAAGAAGAAAATCTGTAGTGTAAACGATGAGTTTTTGTTTATGTTTTCCACTGTCCTGTTTTCAATTGTGAACAGCGATGATGAAATTAGATTTTGTGAATATGGATGATGTACAAAGACTGAGATGGTTGTTCACATGTGAAACATAAATTAGCCAGTTATCTGATGAAAGAATGCCTTTTATTGTCATTTTATAATTAAAAACGTACAATGAAATTCAAACTTTAAAACACATTCTCCACACATTCATTCATACATTCCACACAATATTAATAAAGAAAGAAATCTAGTTAAAAACTGCATTGGGAAATTGCACATGAAGAATATTGCACGTGGGGCGCCTGGGTACCTCACCTGGTAGAGCATGCGCCCCATGTACAGAGGCTCAGTCCTTGACACAGCAACCATGGGTTCAATTCCAACCTGCGGCACTTTGCTGCATGTCATTCCCCCTCTCTCTCCTCTTTCAAGACTTCAACGAACGCCTAAAATGCCCAAAAATGTATCTTTAAAAAAATAAATGAAATGAATATTGCATGTTGGTGTAACAGATATTCCCATAAAACTAAAAACATTTAACTTGTACGTTTAAGTGCGTTCAGAGTTCTTATAGCTGTGGGGGAAAAGCTGTGTTTGAGTCTGGGTTTTGAAGTGATCTGTAGCGCTTCCCAGAGGGCAACAAGTCAAACAGATGGTATCCTGGGTCTGGTGAGGGTCGAGGCCCTGCTGAGGTAGCGAGTGTTAGCAATGTCTTCCAGGGAACGGACAGGACAGCCGATCATTTTTTGTGCCGTATTTATTACTCTCTGCAGAGCCTTTTTGTCTGCTGCTGTACTGCAATGCAGTACACCAGGATACTCTCGAAAGCTTGGGAGACATTTAATAGTTTTTTATGTAAACAGCTCATTTGGGATACTGTTTTCATGATGTTAGGAATGATTAATATATGTAATCAAGACATCATTGACATCTACTCAAATTTCAACCACATTTAGCCCAGCTTTGACCTAGATGTCTTGATGTACATCAACGTCCAAATTTCCAGACCAGAATTCGTCAATCACTCAAAAACTCATTTGTCCCCAAAGGGCAACTGGTTTTGTAATAACCAGATGGTATAATCCTCTTCTTTTAGGTGAAGCCCATGCACCCACCCATCCTGTAATAGTGTCTCTAATGTAGCATGAAATTGATGTCAACCCTCCCATCCAACTTGTGGTAAGATGGCAAACAAGCTAATCTCCCAAAATGTTGAAGTAAAAGAGCGCTGCACGACTTGTTACTGATAAAGTCATTTTTTACTCAGTAGTCTGTTAATGCCAACCCCTTATCTTGGCGGCCCTCCTCTGCCATGGACTGTAAAAAGAACACCAAACCTGGTGAAAACAAGCTAAATTGTTGCTCTCCAGACAGTTTTACCACCAAATTACTTTCCCACCACTTTTTCCCTCAGAAAGTCATATGTCAACCTACAAAGGCTAACCGTAACAAGCTGTCCACAAAAAGTCAGGGGCTACTCTGGGCCATCCTGCTTTGCTTATTATGAAACAAGCAGACAGTGTAGACGGAGTTGTTGGTGAAGTCAATATGACCACTAACTTTCTTGATCACAGCTCCTCTCCTTTCCTCTGCTCCCCTCCTCGACCAATTCACGGAGAGTATCTTCTGCCCTTTCATCCCCTGCGTCCCTCTGCATGGCTCATTTATAAAGTGTGGAGATATCTGCCAACTCGGCTTTCACAGCAACCTCTCCCTAAAATAGCCATGGAGGCAAGCATGGAGGGCCCTCTCTTCTTGTGCAGTAACATAACCAGGTCATGCATGTCCTCTTTAGAAGAAGAACAGACTATTTAGAACCCAGGGGTAGTTGCCAACAACAAGCCTGGTCAAATACACGGACATTGTTGGCCGATCAAAAGATTCCCTTTAATGGTGTTCCTGACATTCAAATTAAGAAAAGGCGGAGATGGAATGAAAATGGCAGGGAAGACAAACGAGGACTTAAAAAAACCCTGAAATTATGGAAACTGGGATGTAGAGAAATAAAAAAAGTAAAACAATTTATAGAGAGCTGAACAAAGTGAAGTAAAATGTCCTTCTTTGCTGCAGGCTGCAGATACAGTGAACATTGTGATAATCCCAACTTTACCACACTTTTTCTTTTTGATTTATAGTGGAATATTATCAGTAAAGTCATAGGGAATTTACTGGTTGTTAGACATTCATCCTTATAATACTAACCTCCATGTATTCACAACTTATTCTGCCCAGCTATGGAATTCAAAAACTGCTCAATACTTAAGCGCAATTTGAGCGTCATAATTCAAATTTGCTGGATAGTAATCTGCCTTGAGAGAAAAATAAATCACAGTCAGCCTCCTCAACAGTAATTCACCAGCCTGTGTGGGTCCTTTATTCATGCAATCTGTCACTACACATAAGCATGGTAACACAGCAGGGAACCAGAAGTCTATGACAGAATGTTGTGTTCCACATCAATAATTGCCATCTCCAGTCAGTATCACCAGTAAGTGTTCACATTGGATGACTCTGCATGCATGGAGTCACCTAGCAGGCTACTGGCCACAATCCAGTTTAGGGCCATTTTTGGTTAAGTTGTTTGCATGCAATTTTGAGCTCCGGTGTTGACCGTAATACAGCAGATGACAGAGCCTGTGGTCATTCCCTCACAGTTTACCGATTAACAAGTCTACAGCCATGCTAGTGGCTTGGTAAGGCTGTATTTTGGCATAAGGGTGCTTTGAGCTAAATGTTTACATAAGCATGCTGATATGCTCACATTGATCATTCTAACTCAGTGTGCCATCTCTCAGCATTAAGCCTGCCATCATCTTCCGAGCCCGCTCAGGCAGTGTTATTTTTTTCCTTTGCATGCATTCTGTGATGAAGGCATCAAGTGTTAACCAATCAGAGGCAAACTACTGTAATTAACATGCTGTGCTCCTGCCAATGGCTGTGAAAGAGGTCTTTTGGCATGCAGAGTGAAACATTTCTCTTGCACATTTTGTTAGTGTGCCATTGGTTGAGCTACCACATGGCCAATGGTGGCACATGTGCTTAAGGTTGCTGACCCATGTTTTTTTTATTATATACTTTTATATACTGTCAACAACTCCACCCTGTCTCCATCCCCACACATCCGTAACCTGGGAGTCATCTTCGATCTTTCACCTCAAAAACATTGCCCGTCTCCACCCATCACACCGTCTCTTCACGCCTTCATCATTTCCAGAATTGACTACTGCAACAGCATCCTCTATGGTTCACCTGCTAAAGCCTTAAATAAACTCCAATACATCCCAAACTCTGCTGGCCGTCTCCTCACCCACACCCGTTCCCGTGATCCCACCACTCCTGTCCTTCAGACCTCCACTGGCTCCCTGTTTCCCAACGCATCCAGTTTAAAGTCCTCCTCCTCACCCACAAAGCCCTCCATAACCAGGCTCCTTCCTACCTCACAGACCTGCTCCAACGCCACAATCCCCCGGTAACCTCCGCTCCTCTGACGCCAACCTCCTCTCCCCACCACTCAGGACCACGCCCCATACCTGGGGTGACAGAGCTTTCACCATTGCAGCCCCCTCCCTCAGGAACTCCCCTACCCATACACATCTGTGACTGTACTGACCTGGACACATTCAAAACACTCATCAAAACACACCTCTTCAGATTAGCTTTCCACATACATTAGTCTTACATTACTCACCTGATAGATACTGGTGTTATTGTTTTTTATTGCTTTTAATATGCTTGTTTAATGTGTTGCTTTTATTGCTTATCTTTATTAATGTGATATATGTGCTGGTTTTTACTGTAAAGTGTCTTTGAGTACCATGAAAAGCACTATATATATATAAAATGTATTATTATTTTATATATATATATATACAGTATATATTATGTACTGGACAGATGATGGTGTAGAGGCAGACATGAAACAGCATTGCACTTGTATGACAAACACAAACCATTTGTTTACCGAGACAAGTTAAAAGTAAAGTCATATAGTCAATAGGATTCATCCTGAATCTCTGTGCCAAATTATGTGCCAATCCATCAAGTAGATGTTAACAATAATAATAATAAAAATAATAATAATGCATTTTATTTGTTGGCACCTTTTGACACCCAAGGACACCTTTCAAAACATTAATAAAAACATTATACAAGCACAACAAATGTATCAATAGTAAAATCAAGTAGTAAGTAAAATCAAGAAGGGGAACTAGTTAAAAACATAGTCAATAAGATCAAGGTGGACATGGTGAAAGTTATGTTGGGTATGCTAATCTAAACAGCTGTGTTTTAAGTTGTGATTTAAATTGATGAAGAGAGTGCAGCTGACGGATGTGGGGTGGGAGATATTATTATTGATATTGCTGATGTGGGGGCCAAAGGAAAGTGTACTGTCCAGAATGACGTAGAGACTTTTGACTTTTTTGAGGAGGTGGGACTCTGAGATGTTGACACATTTCAATGGATAATTTAAATGTTGACTGGATTACTGGTTGTGCTAGACAAAAAGTCATTAGGAGTCATACTCGGGGACCTTTAATACTAAAATAATTTTTCTATCAGTGGGGAAAGCATTGAGCCTTGATGCTACTGATGCTACTTACAGTATATTACCGTTACTACAGTATTACGCACTGCTTTCAGAAAATGTCTTTGTTGCCATCAAAATGTATTGTAAAAGTCTACAAAGATGGTAAATCTAAAATAGAATGGTTTCAAACCATTGCAAACCAATTAAAACAATGGAAGATCCGGGCATCTTTCCTTGTTATTAAAGAGATGAGCTATGACATTTATATATTGTATGTTCCAACATATAACATATGATCCAAATCCAGGGGCCTCATGTATAAAAGATTGTGCAGCTTTCATACCAGAAGATGGCGTACGCCAAAAACTGGAAAAGTACCTACGCACAGAAATGTTCACATGTATAAAACCGGGCGTACGCCCTGCGAACCTTTCCTTTATAAATCACAATCAACGTGAAATAGATCACACACGAACGAGCCACCGACCCTCCCATAAATGAATATGAAAATTACTATAAATGCGCCCCTTCTTTGTCCAATCACAACGGGTAATCCCACTGCAGACAAAAACACACCTCACCTCACTGTTAGATTGAGGTGCTGATCGCGGAGGTTGAGGCAAGGAAAAATGTTCTGTTTGGAGGCTTGTCATCTCAGATAAGCAATTAAAGAGTGGCAAATGGTGACCGGGCGGTGAATGCACTGAACTATGGCAGAAATTTAAAAAAGGTTTAATGTCGAAATGGAAATCAGGAGAAGAGTGGCAACGCCACAGTTACCAAACAACATGCATGTCCGTGTCAGTCCGAATTACGCACAATAAGCAGTTTGAACCCACTGAGGAAATGCCATTGACTTAGTGAAACTGAGTCCAGCGCGATGGAGATCCGACTCAGAGGAGGAGAGGGAAGTGAGGCCAGCGTCTCCACGGCAGGTGACAGTGCGCACGGATCCGCTGCACCACACATGGATGAAATAATGAAATAGTAAATAGAGTAACAGAAATATGTGCAGAATTAAGACAGACAATGCTGTAAGTGGATTTTTCATTCATTTCACACCCTCATGTTTAACAGAAGTTAAGTAGCCTGCGAATTAAACAGTTAATAGTATGAAAGATGTGAAACATAAATTATCAAACATTTATGGAAAATTAACGGATATAATTATGTTTTTTCATAGTCATAATCATACGTAATAGACGTATGACAGTATAAACTTTATTTTGGAGTGTTTGGTGAGTTTCGGCACTTTTCAGTTACAGAGCCAGACAAGACTTTGCAGACGGCCTGCACATTCTCACGTCAAGTTCATTTTTATACATCACATCGTGTGCGTGAAAACCAGCATACGCAACATTTATACATGAGGCCTCAGTTTCCTTCAGTAACTAAAGAAGAAAATCGTTCTTAATGGAGGATGTAAATGCAACTGCAATCCATCAGGCCTAGGCCTGTATTGCTCAGCAGGTTAGACCTTACATGTCCTCTGCTGAGCAAAGCTCATCTAAACAGACCTACTCTCAAAGGATCTTGCCTATACCAATAAAGATAAGAAGAAATGAGAAACATTTATTCAACAAAATGTTGACACAAGTATTTAATTGTGAACTCTGCTCACCAAAAAAAATGGCAGGATTTGAGTCTTTACACACAGCAATTAAACTCTTTCAATATTTGTCTACATAATATGGAATGACAAACACAAAGTAAGGCCGCAATACTGCTCACAGTTCTTGACATGTACGACATTCAGTTATATATATTTGTTAAAAAATGTTATCTGTCTTCATTTTGCTTTTTAATGCTCTACACAGTAACTGAAGGGTCTCAAATCTAATGTTGAACAGATCAGATTATTTTAGTGGCTTATGATACGGAAAGTCATTTTTAGCAATGATTATCATGTGGCCTGAGGAATGGCAGTTGGTTTGTGGTACAGTTTGGTAATACGCAGTACTAATAGACTAATTGAATTTGTAAGGACCTTAAGGTGGCCTTGTTTCACAATCTAGTTATAATACCTTAACATTTTAGTTGACACAAATTTCAAGGTCTTTATTTATGTGCACACAGTTACAGGGAAGCAGGTGTCGGAAATCTTAGGTTTCAGGCCTGCTAATAATGCTAATAAAATATGTTTAAGAAAGAAAAGGAAGATCACACAAGTAACAATAAAATGAGAAACACAAAGTAGTGCAAGATAAGATAAGGAATAAAATATAATAATAACATATAAAATAAAGCAATATAAATCAGACAGTAATTGCGATGAATAAACTGAGTGTAAACAGGAATGTAGTAAATGTATATGCATAATGAGAAGTAATAAATATACACTGAGCAGACACTTCATTATGTACACCAAAATATTAGAAACACCATTCAATATAATGTAATCTAGTTCAACACCACTGGAGTGGAAACTACAACCTCAATAATAAACATGTCATTAAATCAATACCTCGTTGACAGTGTCAATCAAAACTGAAAAATAAGCTTTGTAAAAGTAGAAATCATGGCAGAACTGTTGCCACATTAGATTGTACAAGTGTTCCTAATAAAGTGGCAGTTGAATGTATATACAGATGTAAACAGCAATGTAATAAATGTACTATATGAATAAATATATATGAACAGAGGTGAAAAGAGTTGTAAACAGTGAGTATATAAAAAGTTAAAGTGACAGTTAAATGGTGACGTGCCAAGTGATGAGCTCAGCAGTCTTAAGGCCTGTGGTATGAAGCTGTCCCTGAGCCTGCTGCCCTCTGGCACATGGTACCACAGCATTGGGTCATGCATGATGATGTCCCCTCAATACACAGACATTTAATAATATCAATGCAAATGTCTTGACATGAAGGCAGAACAGTTTGTGGCTGATGTGATTTGGGTCTCTGATTTTACCTGCTAGCCTTGTAGAGGTCCTCCATCCTGGTGATGTTCTGAGCAGTTTTAACCACGCTCTGCAGAGCTGTACGGTTGAGGGCAGTGCAACTGCCATACCAGACGCTGATGCAGCCGGTTAGGATACTCTCAATGGTGCACCTATAGAAGTTGCAGAGTATCCTGGAGTCCATGCTGAACCTCCTCAGCCTGGGGAAGAAGAAGAGTCTCTGTTTTGCAGTCTTTTACTGCATTGCCTATTTCTTTCCTCAAATGTGTTTACAAACATATTTTAGTGTACTTTTTAGTGTACACAGCTGATTTTAGGCCTGGGGCCCCCTAGTGGGTTAATCCAGTCCTAGTTGGTCTGTTAGCAATACCTTGATGAATACCCATATAATCTGGTACAGACAATTATGTTTCTCAGAGGATGACTCCTAATGACTTTGATTAACCCTGTGACTTTTAGTCTAGTGCCACAAATCAGAATTTCTACTGGTCTAACACTCCAGTTCTTGACAGAATACCACTTCATGATGGGAAAATGGACCACTTCATGGCAGTAAAAAACAAACAAAATAACCACAATAATAATAATAATAATAATAATAATAATAAAAAGAATAACAAAAACACTGAAACTTCTGACCGACACAAGATCATGCTAATTTGATAAACCATCTTAATCCAATGTTCAAATACTGTACTGTTTTTCCCCCAGAGCTTTTAAACCCAATTTATGGTTTTCATTTCAAATGGAGTTGTTGGCTCAGTTGTGAGCAAAGAATATATTCACATGGTCAAACATTCCAGTTTAAACACGTTAGTAGTACACCTAATAGAAAACAAGATAACATGCTAAACCTTACCTGTTACCACTCTAACTTTATGGTGGTAAATTCAAAATACTTAAGCCAGTTTAGCAGGGGGTGCCTGTGAAGCAACACTGGGTGAGAATTCAGGAAACCCCTTTTGTTCAAACAAAACAAGGAGAATATATATAACTATAAAGAGGCTGCTGTTTATGAGTGACCTTATTTTGGTCCTTTCTTTCCGCATAACATAGCTTGGGTCAAGGAGGAGTTTTCCTGGCTGCGGTAGACTTTAGACTACTTTAGACCACAGTTTCATAGGTTACCGTACTGATCAAAACACACTAGTCCACAGATGTCAGTAAACACACAAGTGCTGAACTAGAGTTACAAATTCCGGTACCAGCAAGATGTCTTACAGTTGACTGCACCAAGATAATAAAGTAAGTCCTCAGGGGAGAGATACCATCTCATGCAGTGCCCCTGCAAACCTACATATTCATGCTGAGCACTTGAGTGAACGTCACAGGGTAACACCATCCTCCAGCAGTCTGTGAGGACTCAGTGTGACTTTTGGATCCAGTAAAACGTATCCCCTCAGAGGCTAACACAGACGTGTGCACGCAATAGCCTTAAGCAAAGGTGGCCAATTAAAACACATACAATTTGGCAGGGGTGGAAATATCGAATTACATTACTCTTGTTACTATAACAAAGTAGTTTTAGTAGTTTAAACAAAAGTCATGTGAAAAAGTCCTGTGTGAAAATAGAACGAAGAAAATCAGCAACTGCAGAAGATAAGAAGCCACTGGTGCAGCTGCAGGAGGGCAGAGCTCCAGAGAAGTAACACTCGGAAATGATACAGGTTCCAAACGTGTACGTTCACTGGCCAGTGTCGGGGGGTGAGGACCAACGAGAAGCCGTGCTGCCACAAACACATGCTTTGTTTCAATTTGGTTCCAGTAGATAGTTTTCTTTTGATGTTTTGAAGTTTCTTATTTTTAATTTTAACTTTGTCTCATTTATACGTGTATTTGGCCACACTGTAAATACACAGTCTACCTTCCTATCCTTTGTTGACCCTCTGGCTACAGATAAGAACGTCAACAACCACTGCACTGTCTAGCAATGCACATTGCATGTGTGCCAGACCTTCCTCCACAGCGCTGCGGAGGAAGGTCTGGCTAGTCCACACAACATTCCTGGATGGGAGAATTAATGGTGAGGTTGTTGTTTGCATCTCTTTAAACCAATCACAATCATCTTAAGCCCTTATTCGCACGGGATTAGTATCATGTGGGGATCTTGTGATTTCGAAATGACCCTCCCACATCTGAGTTTTGTGTGCCTCATTCGCACGGGATAAGGGAAGCCTGTGATTTTACTCAAATTTACTGAGTTATCTGTACCCAGAGAGTGTGCCCGAAAGTGCGGAGGAAGGCCAAGGCGAGGTCGCCACACTGCACTTCTTTCGAGGTTCTGTATCTTTTTGGCCAGGCCCGGTAGAGGTTACCAGAGGCACATCCCTTATCCCCGCCGGCGGCACCCACACAGCATCACTGTCAGCCCTCGGACAAAGCTGCGGGGAGCGGGTCCACTTGGGGACGGAGGTCTCCGGTCAGGTAGTGCTCCAGACTAGGTTGGTCATGAAAGGCGGCGTCCGCAGCCCTCCACAATCCCATATCTGTCTTCGCGAAAGGGGCATAGAAAGGCGCACAGGAAACAAAAACCTTGAAAAATGATATACGACCCCGCCAAATGACAGACATGTCGATTCGCACGGGACTAATATTATCACAGGACCTCGGTGTTCGGCGAAATATAGGAAATTTTTACTTGACAAATTACAGATAAAGTTAAACATTGATTTCGCCCTGTATATTATGTCCATAGCAAATCCCTGCCAACAGGTCCCAAAACGTCCCAGTTAGAGAGGAAATGCCGTAAACATATTCTTTGTAAATCTTTACAATCATTCCCTGAATGAACCAAGCAGGCCTGCCTTGTTGTTGTTCCTTAGAACTTTCCATTTTCAGCCTGTAACGTTGCTCAGAGGTTTCGGTTAATGTTGCTTGATGCGACCAGAGTTTAAAGTTAACTCAAAGAAAGCAGGAATGTTGGGGACATCTGGAACTGTCCTGTAAAAGAACCGGTGACGATATAGACTTTGCAGAGTGTAAAAGCTCTCCTTTGCTTTAATAGGTGTGTTTGTGGCTGCAGCCGGTGTGGTGTTTATATTGTTTTTGCATATTCATGTTGTCTGCTTTGATGATGTTTAATTCTGCTGTTGATTCAATGAGAAGCATCAGGCTATAGCTTAATATTGCTTGTTGCACCCGCCGCAGTGTCAATTGCTCTTTTTATTTATTGCAGATTATTTTGTTGAATTGTCTGAGTTTTGTGTCTTTTCTGGTTCATACTTGTATGGCTACCTTGAGGAAGGCGGCTGTATATTTAGAATTCATAATCAGTTGTATGTCGTTTGTAGAAATTAAAGTTATTGTTGGTTTGGACATAGGCTCTTGTTGATGATTTTATTCCACCTGTGTATAAGTTGACATTAAATGCAATTTATTTTGTAGCCTTAAGTTCTTTAATTTAACAGAAGTATCAAATATCATCATAACCCTCCTCCACTTTCCGTTTTAAATGAAACTTGTGCTGTCAAACGTAAATAAAATATTTAATCGCGATTAATCACAATGTCATAGTTAACTCGCAATTAATCGCACATTTTTATCTATTCTAAATGTCCCTAGATTTCTTTTTGTCCAATTATTTTTCTCATTTTAATGCTCTTATCAACATGAAAAAGTGGATCGGCTTGCTTTGTGCTTTTGTCGCCTGGCTTTGACGAGGGAGCGGAGAATTGGCATCAGCTGTGTGCTTGGCCATCAGCTGTGTGCTTGGCCATCAGCTGTGTGCTTGGCCATCAGCTGTGTGCTTGGCCATCAGCTGTGCTTGGCCATCAGCTGTGTGCTTGGCCATCAGCTGTGTGCTGGCATCAGCTGTGCTTGGCCATCAGCTGTGCTGCATCGCTGTGCTCCATCAGCTGTGTGCTTGGTCATCAGCTGTGTGCTTGGCCATCAAGTGGTATTTCAGACTGGACGTGCTGCGATGATAGCTCAGTTCACAACGACAAAACACACAGATCACTTTGGTCTTGTCAATGGAACCATTTGGCAACTTTTTAAAAGTAAACTTTCCATTCAGAATCTTATTGGCATCCATTTCGGCGTCTCACGCTCGCCATCCACTCAAAACGTAACGTTAGCCTACTACTCTTTGGCCGGCTCCAAGCCCAAACAAGTGTGTGCAGCGTGTCTGTTGTTTAGTTTCCGGTCTAGCTAGATCCGGTGTGGTGTTGTAGTTTTTCTAACGTTACTAGTTGTTGCAACAGCATGTGAAAAAAACTACAAAGTTGCTAGGCCAAAAAGAATGTTAATCTCGCGATAAAAAAATTGACGCCGTTAAAATGGGTTTGCGTTAACGCCGTTAATAACGCGCTTAACTGACAGCACTAAATGAAACACAATAACCTTTACTCAGAGTAACATTTTCACTTACCTTTTTTTTCAAATGGCATTGTATTAATGGTGGCTGGTGCATTTGTCAGATGAAGCATTATCTATAGTTGTGCAGGTAAAATGTATGCAAAGGCTTGCTTTATGTCTGTGGATGAAAATAACTTATTTTTTGTGTGCAAAACTGGCACTGGGTTTGCTGTCAGACATTGTGATTAATAATGGATGTCAAGGGTACAGTTATGTTTTGATCCCTCTTTCCTCACACGCTGTTTGCATATGTGTATAAAGAAGAATGTGCTGAGAGAAAGGGAAATGAAAAATGCTGTCACTATTCCTGGAAAAGCAACATATCCTGGTGAAATAAATGAGGAACAAAACATTGTTTTCTGACTGAACCCCAAAAGAGCAGCTTTTCTTGCTCCGCATTTCTTTGAATAAATAATTAAAACAGCTCTGAATCAATGTGTTTACCCACAGAGAGGATGAATTCTAAATAAACCTTCAGTACTTTTTATATTGTTGAAATCTGGTGATAAATTGAACAATTGTTGCAAACATCTCCATCCACAGCTATGTGAGTAGATGATACAATTTGCATGTTCTTATATTTTGTCATTTTAATTGTTACTGGCTTGTTTGTCTCCTGTTTAATCAGTTATATTTAATCATACGTTGACAATGACAATTTGAAAGTTAGAAAATCTGAGTTTCTCCAATTTCTTCTGCATAACACAAATTGAAGTGTCAATGCAGAATCTGTGTATGGTGCTTCTTTTATTACATATAAAGGCATCAAACATGGAAGCAGTATGATCCATCTCAGCAAAATAAATTAATTGGATTATGTACCACAGCTTTCAGCTTCAATGAAGTGCATGTCTAGTTTAAATGTCAAGCTCATCTACAGAATGTGTGCATCAGCCATATCGTAGCCACCAGCAGCTCTAATCCTTGTCGCCACCAAATTATACATACAGATGACAGCAGTGTGGGCAGGAGGTGAATGTCTGGCACATTCATTTCTTTCATTCTACATGGCTGGATGATAGTGGCTTGCAAAGACCAACACAACAAATTCATATTATCACGTTCATTAACAAATCTTGGACCCGGAGGTTTGTGCACCTTATCCTGAGGTTGGACAGGAAATCAATACACCTTAATGTCCATGAAAGGCAAAAAGACCAGCGGTGCATCTCATAGTCCTTAAATTGCCTCCTTGAGTCCTCCACTTGCCTCCCTTCCTCACGTCTTAGTCCCTCCCACCGAGGAGGCATGGGAGAGATATGAGGCTATCATGGGAGGAGAGAGGCAACGAGCAAATGTGTGATGAGCAAATGAGACGTCCTTTCCTCTGAAGCGTCACATGACTTTGTCAGCTGTTTGGGCGGAGTTAGCAACTCTTTCAGCTGCACGGCTTCCGGAAAGGCTGCTCTTTTGATATCTTAACAAATTTCCATCCTAATAACATTTGGAGTGAACCACACAACACACTGTTGAGTAACAGTGAAAACACACCGGGTAGCGCAGCTATTTTTATTTCGGCGCCCATGTTATCCAATCTGTCCGTTCATACCGGGCGCGTAAAAGCTCCTCTATTTTTTTGTGTGAGACGCAAGCGTACGTGTCAATCCAGGCAGGTAATCACATACAGGAAGACCACAGTGCAGACGGATACTTTACAAAAATAAAAATTTCAAAATAAAACACCTAGGTTCATGGTGATTTTGGCTGTCTTGACTTCTCACAGCAAGTATATGAGATCAGGCACATGGAGAGAGAGAGAGAGACACACACACACACACACACACACACACGCACACAGCCACATATAGGCTACAATTACCACAGTTTTCCATGCTCATCCTGTCTCTTTCTATCGGAGGGAGAGAGAGAGAGCCGAGAGGAGAAGGATCGCTTTGTGACCGGCGAGGAGAAATACGCGTCCGGTATGAATGGCCAGGCGTGGGATCAGGCACATATCTACGCTACACAGGCTATATGCGACACTTACGCGCCCGGTGTTTTCACTGTAAGATTCCATTACAAGGCTGGATTGTTAGTCATTTGTTGTATTACAAGTGTCAATGTCATAATGAAGGAGTTTTTCTTATTTCTGGAACAGAACCTGAAAGTTCAAGTTTGCTAACGTTAGCCTGATAATGTTGCTCAAACCCTAATGCTAGCCAGTGGAGCAACAGTAATGGTTGGATATTATGAAAATAGTTTTCATTCAACTACAATAAGAGGAGACATCATAATAACAAAGTGACTAACCCTGCTGTTTAACTGGAGCGACCCCACTTTATATAGTGCCTACCAGAGATTATTTTGCTTTCACCTTACGTGGGTTATGGATTGTCAATCTTTGGCAATTAATAGATCTGATGTGCTCCAGTATACATTGTGACCTACAGAATAAGAGGCATTGGTAAGCTTTGTTTTCAGTAGGAGTTCATGCCAAATACATTTTGTATAATCCCACACAAATATGGGGATATTTTCCTGGATGCATTCCTGCAGAGGCCTCATTGTTGGCAGATCTGAAGACCTCTGGATGATGCTTGAGGGAAGGTGGCGGCGGCAGTGTGTTTCTTGTTTGGAACATGGTTTATCAAAGTAGTGCACAATGAACAGATGCTGAACTGAAATTAGTTTAGAATGCTAGTGTTGCTGAAATCAGTTACATGTCAATATTCCCTGATTTAGTTTTCAGGGAGCCGATACGTGTCTTATGCAGAGGAGAGTGTGTGAGAAAGCGGACACTCATCCTTCCCCCCCATCCTATCTTCTTGGTGTTGCAAGCATTTTGTTCCCCAAATTGCTCATAAAGTACTCATCCCAGAAAAAACTAGCCAGAGAAAAGAAGCCATCATCCTCTGAGATATCTCTAATGTTACAAAGATCATTAGGATTACTTAATGGCTAATGTTGCTTTTGCTAATGGAGTAAAATTCAAATGAAGGCAAACTTTGTGAGTGATAATTGATTGTGTGGTCATTAGGTGGGATGTAACAAAGGATGAGTCTACAGCATCCAACTCCAGACACTATTATTGAACACATGCTGTCGGCCCCATGAGAGCCCACCACACCGACAGCTCATTGAAAAGCCCACCCTAACCCAAACCACTTGATGAAGTCTTTATGTGTATCTGGACGCTGCTTTGTCTTCCTGTTAGTGTGCCATTAAGTGCCCCAGGTCAGCTCACAAGACAGAAGAGAGTCAGTGTTGCGCCGACGACTCCAACATCCTCGTCTTGCTGCAAAGGCTCGGCTTCCTCGTCAACGCCGACAGACTGCTGCCATTTATAATTGGACTTAAGGTTCCCTCCTATTATGTGCTTGTCGAACAGCAGTCTAACACTTTGCCATCTGTTTGTGTTAGTGTTAATCATATCTATTCTCCCACGTCATTGTTGCAGATGGCTTCTATAATTGCATTGTTTCTTCTGCAGATGTTTTATGGTGCGGTTTCGGAGCACAGCCAGCTCTGGCTTGATAAAGCGCTGGAACGGTTAATGGGAAAATAACCGTTTTCACTGGCAGGTTCCAAGTTTTTGTCACTAGTCACACAAACAGTGTAATTGCCACTAATGAGCTAGGGTAACAATCAGATGACTGGGGGCCATATTAGCATAGTTCCACAAAAAGCAGGAGGAATCCAAATTTAGACTGTGGCAGTGGCTGGATCCACCATGGTGTGAAAAAATGTCTTGGCACTCAGAATGCAGAAAGAGCTGCAAATGTACATTATGCAGGGACTTGTCATTATTTTTTATGGAGGGAGAAAGCATATAGTACGACGGCAGCAATAGCAGCTGGAACAAAAGCAGCAGGAGTTTCAGTTCCAGGGATTAAGTTCTTGTAGAGGTTCTCTTGCAGCTCTGTTTGTTTTACAATAGATCAAGTGGCTGGAAATATCCAGAGCATACTAAATGAAACCGTTTCACTCTTATGAAGGCAGTAGCTCTCAAATAATTGCCATACTATGTAACAGATTTGCCATTCATTTGAAGAGTCACATAACCTTTAAGGCTTATAAGTAAAATACGAGACAGTAACTGTATAGACTGCCTCCGCCTTGAGATGATGAACCGCAGCCTATTTTCTCTAATCGCCTGTGTGAGCACAACACCGCTGATTCAATCTGAATTTGACAAATGTTGCTGACTAGAGGAGGACATCTCTGGCATCCTACATGGCAATTTTGAAAACGGCCTCATTTTCCTGCGCCATTGTCTGCATGGCAATAGTGTCTGCGATGAACTGGAATCAAATTATCCTGCAGATACCTGGGCATCAGCTGTGCCGTTTGAGACACTGCTAGGGGGGAAAGAGGGTCACCGAGACTCCCCCAGCCTCTGATTCATCTACTCAGACAAGCCAAAGGTTAGCTCATGATCCCAGCTCATCAGCTGAGCTCACCCAACCAGCCAATCAGTAGGGAAATTATTTTAGGAAAAGGTGGAAAACAGGTGTAACAAGGTATCAAGAATATTAATTACCATATTTAAAACCCAGAGTGTATATCACACAAATAGTATTCACCATTTAAAATAATAATTCTGTTGTGTTGTGCAAATCCTGTCAGTGATGTTGTGTTCTTTTAGGGATGAGAATCGCTGTGAATTAGTATCAGCAAGTGATTACTGCAAGCAAGAACAAGAAAGTGTTTCTACATTTCTCCACATCCTCGCTTTTCAGGGGCCAAGCTATCTCTACAAAAAGTTTCCATTCAGCACATTTCTCACCACTCATTATTTAATGACAACAACATTGTAGCTAGTATTGTCCCATTCAAATAGTGACAATGCTAATCTTACAGTGAAAAGGCACAGCAGGTCATCTTGTGTTAGGAATGTCATTTCCTTTGTGCTCTCTGAATCACCTCCCGAACCTATTTAATTAAATCATGTATAATTCAGAACCTACAGCCCAACGTGTTTGCGTGATGCACAACTGCTGTAGGTGACATTACATACAAAGGCTGGTGTAAAAGCCCATGTAGCAAATCCAGTTTTCATTACATTCCTAATGAAGCTGCAAATGTCTGTGGGATGAATGAAGCCGACAGTAAGCAGGCTGTATTGTAACAGGCATGTTACTGTATTGTGTGAACAGTTAACTTCATTTAATATTTTACATTGTGTTTTCTTTTGTGGGGTGCAAATGTGCCATCCAAGACGATTGTGAGTGGTTTAAAGAAATGCAAACAACCTCTGACTGTTTTTAATCCTATCCAGTAATGCTGTGTGGACTAGCCAGACCTTCCTGCGCAGTGCTGTGGAGGAAGGTCTGGCAATGCAAGACTAGCATTGCTAAGCCTCTGTCATGATTGACAGGTTGGTGTGTAGCCACGCCCCAAACACATCCCCTGCTTTATCATCAATTTTAAAATAAATGGGACCATCATTTACAAAATGAACATCCTGCTGTATTGAAGAAGACCTGAAACTAGCGATTGAGTCCATAAACTCATTAGGAAAATGTTTGAGGTAATAAATCAGGTAAGAA
This sequence comes from Sander lucioperca, assembly GCF_008315115.2. NCBI lineage: Eukaryota > Metazoa > Chordata > Actinopteri > Perciformes > Percidae > Sander > Sander lucioperca. Next base: position 22,690,922 of record NC_050176.1, read on the forward strand.
GTAGGCTCATTTTCTCATAGACTTTTATACAGACTGACTTCTTTTTGGAGCCAGTGGAATCACCCCTTGCTGGGAACATAGAATGCAGGTTTAAGGCACTTCAGTATTGCCTTCATTGTTCAGGTTTGGAAGTTGCCGCTTGGAGCACACACAGACTGCCTAGAGAGAGAACAAAATATTATCTCCACCTACATGTGAACACACCAGTCTCTTCTTCCCCTGCAGAGGAAGCAGTCTCCTTCCAGTCCCTCATGTTGAGGCTTCAGACCTTATCACACAATGTGGCAGAGGCTGTGAATAATAGCCAGGAGTAGCTTGCATGAGATACAGTGAAACATGAGGTGATCAGAATGGGCTGAGGAAGGACAGTAAAATGAAGTGGTGCAATGAGGAACTGAATATTGGCCATGGTTCAGGGCACATCAAATGGAAAATAACTTATCATTGGCATCATAATAGCCCCCCATAAAGGGTGTTTTGTCTCCATTTGGAGCAACACAGGCGATTTAGGGGAGATTTAAAACTTGTGCAATCTGCTGTATTATCTATAAGTTACTGAGTGCAAATACAGGACAGAGGAGAGAATGCAAGGACTGAGAATAACATGATGCCTTTACAGAAATCTTAGAGGACAGGGTGTTCTAATATATTACATATGCCAGTGTTATAAGAGACAGTAATTTGATGTTTTTCCAGCTTCAGATTTTTTTCTTTTTTTACCTTGGTGTGTTTTTTACTGAATCAGCGTTTTGGTTTCAGCAGCTCAATGACCTGCTGTATTTGCCTTTTTCCACCTATCAGATGGAAGAGCGAAACATGCTTACTGTACCGCTTTTAAATCACCTTATCGTACACTACTTTGAGAAATGCCAATACAATTGTTGTCAAAGTAATGTTGTTATAGGCTTTTTGACCTGGAAACAAGTGAGAACAAACTAAGAACAGGGAACAAAATTAAACATATATTGAGTTTTGAGGAATATTTGTTGCTATTTCTGTTGCTGCTGCTCAGTGATGGTGGTTCAGGAGGTGAACCTATGGTAACCTTTTTAAATCATCACATTAAGCCAGTGCCATGGCAACGTCAATGCAATGATGGCAATTTTACAATTACTGCCCACAACATTTGCCATACATTCCTTGGAGGTAAATGTACTCAATCATATTTGGTAAATTATTAATAGAAATTAGAAATAAATCAATATAATTGTAAAATCTGTGCTGTCATTTTTGGATCAGCAGTTAGCCATTATCTGTTGAAAATGACATCCATGTCTTGGGGACATCCTTAAATCAAATTAAACTATCTAATAGCGATGATGGACCAAGATAAACACCTTCTATAACATGGATTTGCTTGATTGGTTGAATTAAACATTTTAAATTAGATTAGATTAGATTCAACTTTATTGTCATTGTGCAGAGTACAAGTACAAAGACAGCGAAATGCAGTTTGCGTCCAACCAGAAGTGCAAAATCAATGTGATATACAAAGTATAGACAGGTATAGACAGGTGGTGCATAGACATGACAAGAAATATAGTGCAGTGTAGACAGTAGTAGACAGTTGGTTTACCGAAGGTGGTTTAGAGTAATATAAATTGAACATATATATGTGCAGTGTATTAGCAGTTACCTTATAAGAAATGTGATGCATGACTGGCTCATCCGTGTGCTGTATTAGCTTTTAGAAGAAGTATGTTTTTATTATTATTTCACATTCCCTTTTCTACACTGTATTGATTGTTGCTAAGCAGCTAAATAGTTTAGGTTCAGGTTATTATCAAAAGATATAATAAAATCAAGAGTTGTTGACTCACCATTCATTTGTTGGAGAATCAAATCAGATTTAGACTGACAAGGTGGGAGAGACCAAGTGTTTTTAATGCCACAATATGGATTTGTTTCTAAATGAGTTCACGTAAATCAGTAGATTCTGTCAATGGCTTTAATGTCCTAACTATGAGAACATTCCCTGTATCAGCTGAAAGCACAGAGGTAGAAACTGCTTTGTACTCTGGACTAGGAGGCTTTTATTCACATAGTGAGGGCCTTTGTATCCTGCATGAGTGAGTCTTTTGTATCAAACACTGAAAAGGCTCTGCTTTTGAAGGCCAATTGCAGAAATGAGAAGTAAACAATAAAAAGATTTGTTTCCACTTTCATACTTTCAACCTTGAACTCCTATGTCTTCTCGTGCAATTATTGTCTTCATAACACCCTCTGCCCAGCTAGCACACCTGTGTGACATTTGTTCAGTGGTGGAAGAAGTATCCAGATCCTTTACTTAGGGAAATGGTACTAATACCACACTGTCAAAATACTCTATTACAAGTCAAAGTCTTGCATTGAAAATGTTACTTAAATAAAAGTATGTAAATATCATCAGGAAAATGTACATAAAGTATTAAAAGTAAAAGTACTCAATGCAGAGAAATCCTCACATTTTAGAAACTGTAAACGATCCAAACTGTTCTGTCAGTCAACTAAATCAGCTGATTAAACAAATCAGCTGATCATTTCAGCTGGACTTGTAGGCCTGTATATTGTTGGGTAGTTTAATATATAGTAAAACATTGTAGTTTATAAACTACTAATACTACTATTTAATCTTGTAAAGTAACTAGTAACTAAAGCAGATGAATGTAGTGGAGTAAAAAGTCCAATATTTCTCTCTGAAATGTAACGGAGTAGAAGTAGAAAGTGGCATAAAAAGAAAAGACTCAAGTAAAGTACAAGTACCTCAAATGTGTACTTAAGTACAGTACTTGAGTAAATGTACTTAGTTACATTCCACCACTGCATTTGTTTAAGCCTTCCCTTGTAGTGTTTCACAGGTTGTATCATCTTTAAAACGCTTATTCATATAGAAAGAGATGGCAATACATGGAGAATCTGAGAGGGTGAAATGTTGGCAGTTTTCTAAATGAGATTATTAGCAGCGAGATCATTAGCATACACAAACATGGAGCCTTATTACAAGGCAGCTGGACCACTCAAATAAGTGTGAGTCTAAGTCTGACCTCATTAGTGGGAGCATATGGAAGGCAGACCTGCGTATCAGTGCAGTTATCCAGGTTTCAGTGTGAGTTGCCCAGCGTGATCTCCACACTACACTATATGGGCTCAGCCTAATGAATAAGCATTACCCAAAACAGGCTGGAAGTGGATCTTATTTGGCTCATCTACTTTGTTTAGCACCTCTCTAATCTGCAGTAATAGCCCAGTGACACAGGGCTTTTTGTCACATAATGTCTGGATGCTCTATGTTAGATACCTCTTGAAGTTGGCAATGTGGGACTTTAAAGGTGCAATGTGTAATAATAAAAAAATAGTTACTGCAGTCCAAATTCGAAATACTGGAGAGAGTCGTCTCGCCCGGCCCCTCCTCCCCAGACTCTAAGTTCACGGAGGTTGCCAGACTGAGATCACAGCATCCAACAATGTTGCTAGACTCTTGTCTCACATAGCCAGACATTACTCCACAGCACAGCGGAGTAGATAACTTTAGATGCTGGCTATATTGTCATAAAAGCCCGTCCTCATGCCAAGCTCTGTACCCAACTGACAGACACACTTTCTCGGCTTAAAATTACGGTAGGAACAGCTAAAAACACCACTACCTTGCCGTCCTCTCCACCCGACGGACAGACACACTTTCTCGGCTTAAAATTAGGGTAGTGTTAGAAAATATAAAAGCACACAACGTGTTCGTTTGATTTCTGAGGACGAAGGAGAAAGGCTTGGGTCCAATTGAAAGTTAAGCAAAAGGTTTAATAAACAGCATGGTGAAAACGACAAGACAAAAAGCAAATGTTACACTGCCAGCAGTGGACTGAATCAACATGTCTCCCCTTCGGGAGTCACATCAAGACAGTCATGTGACAATGATAAAACAAAACACTGCAAGCAGCGGACATACAGACATGCTTCCTTGTGAGGTCACAGTCTGCAGTCCAAACATGACAAAACAATACATCAATAAAACACAGCCAGCAGTGGACTGCCAAACATGCCTCCCCTTCAGGAGACACATTCAAACAGTCTTGAATCATTGTGAAGTTTCCAAATTTATCCTAAGGAGCTGAGGGAGGTTCCTCAAATTAAATCCCTCTGTATTGGTCAGATGTCTACAAAAGCAAAAGTGTCCCTAATCCATGTGTCTTGTGGCCACACCCGGCCACAGGATCTTACCAAATCAGTGTCAATTGTTTCCAAACTACAGGAATACTCATTCTTTGTCTGGCCCAACAGGGGATGGCTCTCAAAGTTGATTAAACAATAGGTCTCCTTGAGCTTCTACCTTTATGCTAAATAACAGACGTGACTTATTCAATTCTTTAGAAGCTAGGGTTTGGAGTGAGGATTAGGCTTAATCAGCATTGAAACAACCATTTTCGGCTCAGTTTCAGTGTCACTCAGTCTCACAGCAGTTTACATTAAATAAATTACATTTTTGACCTAAAAGTATATTGCTCTAAAACATCACCAATGTTTTAACTTTTTTATAATCAACAGTAGGAACCGCTAAAAACACCACGACCTTGCCTTTCCTCTCCACCCGACTGACAGACACACTTTTTTGGTTTAAAATTACTTTGGTAATTACGTTGGTCGGCTACGGCCGCTGAACAGGCTACATGGTTGTTTTGCCAGAGTTAAATTGCATGTTTCCATTATGAGGAAGTCAAACTTGCAGTTTCTGTCATAAGTCTGTCAAGGTGGTTGTAAACAGCCGTGGCCCGCTTGCCTGGTCCTCCGGTAACATCAGCAGTTATCGCGTGTTAGCATGGCGGCGTTAGCCAGGACCAGTCGGGATCACTTCACTGACTGTGTCTCAATTGTTTTTGCGAGTAACCAACTCGTGTACTCTATATAATTCAATGTAAGTACACAAATGTTGAAATGACTGAAAATGCCCATCCCTAGTAGCTGTGATAGCCTGAATCTTAAGCTTACCTGCTCAGGAGGAAATTAGCCAACTTGGCGTCCTTTCGCGCTCTAAGCTGTCTCCATCTTTCAAATACATCTCCAATATTTACCTGGGTTACGTCTCTGGTCATGCAACTGTTTTGAAACATTGAGGTTTTTTAGGTTGGGTAGAATCTATCTCTGTTGATCCTGTTTGTTTGTGTGCTGCTTTCATGGCTGTACTAATGTTTCAGCTGTAGCGCGCTGGGTTTACGTTTTTCCAGGTATATCTGGCAACCCGGCCTGGCTGTCAAACTGGGCAGTTGATACCAACAGACAGGCCAAAACACAAACAGACATTACGTCACGGAACGGAAATGTCAAAAGGAGAAAATATTGGCATTAGCATTGTTGTCAGAAAAGATAGTATTTCAACTTAGCATGTTTCCTTAATATCTGATGACGCATTGTGGTAATTTTTGGATTTAATACAGTAAATATATTACAAATTGCATCTTTAAAGCTGCGTTAAATAATTTTTTTTGGGCCCACTAGGGGGCACGGAACAAACTTGAAACACAATATCTGACAAATGATCACCTTATAAAGCTGTTATTGTTGTTGCTAATTTGTTAACTTACAATTGCCTACACATCCAGCAGAAACTAATCAAAATCAGCATTCATTTGGAGTTGTTTGCCAAATGTAAGTCCAATATTCACTCTTCTTTTATTGCCATTTGGTCTTTAACAACGTTTAAGATAAATATCTGGCTCTTCAACTGCTAAATGTTAAACCGATTTTACAAGCTAGTTGCTAACTATGTCTTTTTGCCTTTTGATGCTGGACAGGTAGCACACAATGGGCTTATTTGCGCTTTTATAGGCAAAAAAGGAAAGAAGAAGAAGACATACTTCTAAGGATCTCCAACCTAGGGGACATTACATTACAATTGCATTATAATTAGGGCTGTCAACATTACCAGGTTAACGCGTTATTTGTTTAATGCAAAGTAAGCATTTTGTCAAGTTTGACCCCAACCTCTTCCCGTTATCACAGCGTGGATGGTTATGCTTCGTGTGATACGTGTGGCACGACTGATGTTAGCAAAGATGCTAGTGCTGAGACAGGGTCAACAAGCCGTGCTCGTCAAACAACACTGGTGGAGTGCAGCCGGGGCAAGTTGGTCAACAAAACGACAACAGCAAAGCTAACTAGAGCAATCACTAAATGGGTTGCTAAAGACTGCAGGCCCATCAACATAGTTCAGGACCGGGGGTTTTAAGACATCACCACAGGTGACCCATCATACAAGCTGCCTTTGAGCGGAACTATTGTTACGAGAATACATGAACTGTACGATGCTGAAAAAGCTACGAAAGTGAGGCACTTGGCAGAAGGTACTTTTATTGCACTTACTGGAGACCACTGGACATGGTCGCCACAAGCATGGTAAGCTGGCCCATGTTGCATAAAGGTAGTCTACACCTGCCTCAACAGTGCCATGTGAGAGAGATGTGTTCTCTTTGGCAGGCAACATTCTGCAGAAGAGGTCAGCTCTATCGCCTGAAAATCTCAACAAGCTAGTCTCCCTGAGCAACTGGTTGAAAGAAGACTAGACTGTATGATTGATTGACAGGTGGCATGTTGCACAGATGCACACTGTTTGAAGTAATTATCTTTAACCAAAAATATAGAGACTATTCCCTCTGTCTCTTCACATACATTATGGCCTTCTATTTCTAAAATAGGCCTACTTATTGTTGCATTCATTTAAATTGATGTTACTAAGGACAAAATTTACAGGTAAGCTATTTGTGACTTTGTAGCAGACGTTACTTTGTAACGGTTGTCTGCAGTTTATATTGATGCCTCAACAAATGAGGATTGTTATTGAACACATTTTTAATACATGTTAATGTTGAGATAATAAAACTGAAGAATATGTTTCTTTAAACCACTTTGTCATGCATTTATTTATTTCAACACTGCACGTTTACAAGTAAATCCTAGTATTTTGAAATTGGAATTAATCGTGATTAATGATTGATTGATTACAATTGTTTAATTTGATTGACAGTACTTATACATTACATTGCTGCCTTCTGTAGCTGGAATCAATGCCAGTGACATTTTGTGTGGTCTCACTGCTAAGGGGAACTGCAGATTTGGGTGACAGTTTTGTGTGAGATCGTCATGACTAGCCACACCTTATATAGTACACACGGTCATTTAATCCATTACTAATTACTAATAGTAATTAGTAATGGAGTAACTGTACTATTAGTAACTGTACCCAATTTTTTTTTTTTTTGGGGGGGGGAGCAAGAGCAGGTGAGGGTCTTTATTTTATTCTCACCCAAAATATTTTAGCCTTATAGCAGATGAATTGTTACACTAAAACTACGAATAACAGACTATTCGGATTGTGATTTGCACAATTGCGCAATCGCAGGATTGCAGCTATGGAAATCCGATTGGAATCAAATTTCAAACCACCTCCAAATGTGGCTTGGATCTGATTTGCAACAATCCCATTTCATGTGCTTTTTTTGCTGTCCAGACTTTCTAAAATCAATCTGGATGTGCCAAAAAATGGATTTGGGGTGGCAGTATGAACAATGCCAAATAAAAAGCACAAAGACCACTTAAGATGATATGATGATATATGAGGCGCTTTTTGCTCAACTCACTGCATAACTAAAGTGAAAGAAATAGTTACTGCCATACTTTGAGTCCAGTCATAAATGTAAATCCAGTCCCACAATCCTCATGGGATGCTGTTAGTTAGCCCTATTACTGTCATCTTATCTCTGACATGAACCAAGAGAATGGCATAGAGGAAAAAGGCTTTAGAGTAAAGGCAGGTCATTTGGGAAGTAAAATGGAACTCCCATTACTACCTGCAGTGCTAAACTGGCAGACATTTCCAGAGCGATCATTGCCAAGGTGCATATCCAGCAGAATGTGGCACTAGGTGCTTCAATGTCAGATTTTTCACAGAAGGGCTTTGATGATGCCCAGGACTGCAGCACGGTCAAGAACCCCAGGGAAGCCAGCCAGAGGTGGGAAGCCTTTTGGAAAGGTTAAAAATTGCAGGGAAACTACTTTCAAGGTCCCTACAATTCATCTGGTAGAGAGTGAGGCATTGTGCTCCACCTTATATACATTTTCAAGGCACGATTGGCTTAAATAATTTTAATTTTATAGTTGTACTGGATAAATCTGCTGGTATTTACACGTTGTGTACTTGTAGATTTGATTGTTTAATTGTGTGATAATAATGTTGCATGTAAATTAAAGTTTTTAGTATCTGGTTCTGTGTGTAGCAGCCCAGGGACTGTAGATGGAAATGAGCTTATAGCTAAATCTGGACATAAATCCTCTCTTCTCATGTTTTTTGTGCATGGTCCTAAAAATAATAATAATAATAATAATAATAATAATAATAATAATAATAATTTAAATAAATAAAAAGATTCTGCTAAGTTTGGAGCTTGACATGGAGAAATATATTTATATTTATAGTGAGATATGGATCATTAGAGTCTGAGGTTAGAATAATTAAATATTCAGTGTAACAGGTGTATCCCTCAATATCCCCGACTCTCTCCCTTACTTCGATACACCTCTTTGCTGACACACACCATAGCTCATATGTTGAACTAATCATTTCCTAGGCCATGATTTATTGGCCCCTTTTGCTAATAAACACTGAGTAACAAGCTGTCAGTGGGAGCTCAAGGTTATTTATGCACCATTTCAGCAATGTTTCCTCTTCACGGGTACAATAAGACCCTGTCGCCAGTAATATTTAAAGAAGCATTGCAGTAGTTATCAAATTACAGGCATTTGCTTGCTGAGATAAGGATGATTAATTCATCTTAAATTCACCAATTTAAAGAATTTCCAAATCCAAAAGGGACACGTTTAGAAAGTGTTCTCTAAGGCACAGTTATTACCACAGAAATTTGTGATAATTACCTTGTTTCGAAAGATTAAAGGTTTGATTATAAAGCAGGTTGAGGTGCTATATAAATACTGTGAAAATACCCAAAAGCTCAATCCATTGCAAAAACTGTGCCTTTTAAACGAGCCGTCAGGACTTCTGTATGGTGGTCATGTCACAACTATAATATAATAGGTAGAAATGTAACGGTACAGATAGTTAATGCCCCACATCACTTGTGACAGGTGTATCACCCTATCAGGAGTAAAGAGTTAAGGAAAATATAGCCTATCCGGTGTGAGGGGGGTGGGGTTAAAAGAAAAGAAAGAAGTGTGGAATGGCGGGCCTGAAAAGGAAGGCACGCAGAAGTTTACGAGAGAGCCCCACTCTCGCTTGAACGGAATAAAAAAAGAACCAAATTATTGTATGAGGTAGGCTACGGACAACAAGTTGGAGTTGCTAAGCTTTAAGTAAGGGCTGAATCTGTTCGCGTCATCTAGGACACATTTCCTCAGCTGAACAAAAGTCGGCAAAGCTATTAGCAATAGCAACAGAGTCTTTGATGTTAGCCGCCCTCTGTGTAGCCTTGACGGTAAAAGGTGTGGAAAGGAGCGTTGTCTAATTTTATTCAGCGGCCAGTTAAGCTCTAAAGGAGAGTTTTCGTGACTGGAAGGAGTTGAAGAACAACCTCGTCTCACAGACCCGCACCTGCAAAGAGAACGTTATCCTGTGAGTGAATATTGAAGTTAGGATTTCCTGCCATCCAGACGCCATCTCAGCGATTCACACTAGTTTTATCTGCGGCACACCGTTCTGAATATTCTGTCGCCACGGATTTTTGTTCATTACTTTACACCAGAGCCTGAGGTATGGTTTATTTTTTGCTACTTTGACCGTGGACTGGGAGCGTCAGCAGCTAAGGCTGTAATACTGTTACGGACAATAGACTTCTGCTGTCTTAGACTTTCAGCGGACTCAAATCTGCACCTTTGGAGGGACAGTGAGTGTAAACAAAAAGTGATTCTAGTTGAACTTATTGATTGCTGAACATTTAAAGATAATTAGCATGCTCTGTTAAACTGTCAATAATTTACTAAAACTGTGCTTTGGTTTTTGTTGACTGCAAGCTGGTGTTTATTTTTTTTCCTGTGGAATATCTGTTAAAAAAAGAGGGATTACAGTGAGAAACATTTTTCATTCACACTTCAGGTGGTCACTGTGTTAGAGATACGAGTCCTGAAGCCCATCCTACCATACTTTCATTGCTTAACGTTGATCAGGGAGATCAGCCAAACATAGTAGAAAACCAAAATACAAGTATGAACCTGAAAATGAGCATGATATGGGACCTTTAAGATTAAATGGAAAATGAAATGTGCTGCTCATGTGGCTGTTACCACATGTGTTGCTCTCTGTGGTCAGCAGCTGACTCCTGTTTCCTATCACAGCAGTACTTTCACCTTTTATGTAGGAACAAAGCACGTGCTACAGGAATCGATGCACTTGCCATTCACAACTATGGTCAGATCAGCAAAAAGGTCAAAATGTCGATTCCCCTTATAAGGTATGCACACACACACACACACACACACACACACACACACACACACACACACACACACACACACACTCCCCCCAGAGTGAATATCACACCATTCTCTCCAAACTTTACCTTTATGAATCCAGAATATGTAATGTCACCTGTGTGGTTTTTGGTTTTGATACATATTCATTACTTGTCACCTTTATGATTCCGGCAGTTAATAATAAAATGGGTTGCTGTGGAAACGTGACCAAACTGTCTCATGCTATTTAACAGCATACGAGATTACTATTAGTATAATGAATCCTAAATGGCATGAATTCAATATAAGCATTCATCTTTCATTAAGTTATGGTCACGCTAAATGTACTAGCTAGGGGCAACTGAAAATTCTCAACTAGACCTGCATTGTATTAACGTAATTAAATGCATTTCCATAAGGCACGGCGCCCGTTTCTTCATGATTAAAAGAAACTAATGACCATGGAGCAGGGGTCAAAGCATCTGTGCAAGGTTTAAGGGTAATGTTTTCCACTTAGAAAACACTAGAAAAATCTACTATTGTTGTAAGGACTGTTCCAGCTCTCCCTCCACACCACAGGAGAACTTATACAAAGATAGGAAGGCCAGGCTATTGCATCATGAAATACTCTATATCCTCCATGTTCATGCTGTCAAAAAAAAAAAAAATGCTGCACTGAAATCTACATCTCCTTCCTCCTATAATATTATAATTGTTGAAGACTTCCCTGGTGGCCATTATTCATCCATAAGATAAACATGAGACTGGTGCAATCAAAGATAACAGTAAAAAGATTTAGATCAGACTCAGTGACTCGGTGGGAAGATAAAGGAGAAGGCTTGCAGACGTCCTGCTCTGAATTCAATTACATTCATGTGTGTGTCAGTGTGTGTGAATGTTTTAGGGTGGTTCAAGGGAGAACTGTGGACAAATGAAAAACATGGTGGGGAGGAAGAGAGTGGAGGAAACATGACTGGAGGCCTCAGGGCGGGAGAGAAGAACAGCATGTAAATTTGCTACATCATCTAATTCCTAAAGGTCATGTTGGAGTCAGTGAGAGTTAGTGTGCACCATCTCAACAACTGCAGCAAGAGCTATCCTATGTACAATCATCCTTCACGACAAAGAAAATCTGTCCATAATAGCTGGTGCCGTGCAGATTGGGCCATCAACCTCTAGGGTCCTCCAAAACCCCACAAACTGTGGCCTTATCCTGTCTTTGCTTTTTTTTCGTTGTTTTATCAAATCAATAATATAAATAATAAATTGTGGTCGTGGGGGTGTGTGTGTGTTGAAATACAAACCAATCAATGCAGAGTTACTTTATTTGCGAATAGGACAATATTAGGCTATGACTGGTTTGCTGGCTGTGTCTGTATCATGATGATAACGATGCATTCGTGTATGTAGCCTTGAGGATGTTTCCCACTTTGCAGCTGATGAACTGCGAAGGGGAATGCTCATTTTTCCACATGGTGAGGATTAAAAATGAAGTGAGAACAAAAATGAATTAACAGTGGTTGAACTCTCTATCAATACTGGCAATTCAATCAGGAGAGACTTCGTTTGCAGATATGCAAAAGATTTATTGTACAGAGGCATAATAAAATGTACAGAGTCTTTGGAGATTAGACTCCATCGTTGTAATAACATTTTTGAAGGGGTAGAGAAACAGGACATAACCCCCGATGGAGTCTAGACACTGGTGGCGGCGGAGAAGGGGTCCGGAGACCAGACCGAAGGAGGCAACGGAGCGGTCAGCCGGAGGAAAAACGATGACCGGAGGCAGCAGGGGAGGTGGAGGGTTGAGCGCTTTGCCTGAAACGACAGATTTAAAGCAGAGTTGTAATACTGTAATTGGTCCTTGAATTTCATGGCCAAGTCTGATTGGTTTAACTAAAAAGTGACGCCTCTAAACAGAAGAAAGAGTAGTGATTGGGTTATTTGACGTCTTCCTGAAAGAATTTGCGCTGAGCTTTACTAGAGAACTTGTCAGAGAGCAGGGGCCAGATGCATAAAACTGTGTACACGGTACACATTATTTTTGTCAGATTAATGAAGCCGCAGGTACGCCTGATTCTGTTAAATAAATAATAAATCTCAATCATTGTGGAGCTGGGTGCACATGCACAAGCCTCCCTCCCACAGGTAGCTACAAATGGATTTAGAATCGCCCTTAAACATCAGTTTGCATAATGGATAGTTGTGTCCGCTTCACCACTCGTTAGACCTGTCAGTGAAAAATACGGCAATAAGAAAGTGCAATTTCACAGACTGTGTTGCAGTGGTGAGGTTCTCCAACAGTGTCAGAGCAGCTGTCAATACGCACGGCTGTGGTTTCTGCAAACCATAATCACAGAAAAATCTCAATGATCATTATTATTACACGTCAGAAGGTTTCATGTTTCATTCATAGCACTTATGTTATAACTGACTTTACAAAATGCTTCACAATTTAGAATAAAATTAAAAAAACATTAACAGGGAGACAATGGCTCAGAAATGATGAAATGTATCACCCATAAATTATTTTAAAATGAAGTTTATCTGTGTGTCAAAATCTCGTTGCTACGGGAAACAACAAGAACAACCTCTGAGCTAGCAAGCTACACGCTGAAAATAGCAACTTTTAAAGAAGGATTCGGATCGTGCAATAAGGCAGGCCTGCTTGGTTCTTTCGGGGAATGATTGTAAAGATTTACAAAGAATATGTTTACGGCATTTCCTCTCTAACTGGAACGTTTTGGGACTGATTGGTGGGATTGCTGTAGACGAATAACACACAGCGATACACTGGTAAGCAACTCTTGTTTAACAATGTATCAGCTAATTTATATAGCTCACATTACTGTTTTTTGTGAACAGTTAACTTCCTTCAATACTGTCAGTGGCGTTTTCTAAGTTCCTTCCCGAGACTATTTTACAAACCCACCATCTCTGTGTCTGGAGCTTAGCTCGCCAAAACGATTGTGATTGGTCAAAGAAATGCAAACAACCCAGAGCGTTTTTTTTTCCTCCTATCCCAGAATGTATCTGTGGTGTAGTCAGACCTTACTCTAAGCGCTATGGAGATAGGTCTGGCAATGCAAGACTACTGAAACAAAAACAGCTTCACTAATGAGGGATGGTGAGCTAACCTGCAACGCCACAACAAGCATTACCACAATGCTGTACGATAACGATATAAGAGACTTTAACAAGATGGCCAGCAGCAATGAGCATTTGATTAATGCCGTGCCCTCAGGACTCAATGCTGCAGTAGATGTGGACTGTGGTAAAACTCATCGAGAGGCAGCTAACGTAGTCACTAATTACCCCCAGAGCTGAGGCATGTGTGTGTAAGTATTCAGTCACCCACAGCTATCTCAGATAAAACCAAGTGTACAGGTGAAGCACCTAGAATTTCCCCTCCCATCTGCAGGCCTTTCTACATCATGATTTCTTTCACTCTTGGTACTTTAAGTATATTTTGATGCTAATGCTGTTGTACTTTCAGTAAGATTTTGAATGCAGGACTTTTACTTGTAACACAGTATTCTTTCTCTGGAGTAAGTAGGGGTGGGAATCACCAAAGGCCCCACGATATGATATTATCACAATACTTATTACCTTATTATATTATTGCGATTTTAAACACATTGCGACATTCTGCGATATATTGCAATTTACTACCTTTTTTCCAACTTCAAATTATGTCCCCGAAGGAAAACTGCCAAAAGGTTAAATTCTCATGTGCAATTTATATAATTAAAGATCGATACTTGGTGTCCGACCTGATTGGTATCGTGCATCAGTGACTAGCGAAACACCCCCCCCCCATGAACAACTTTTTTAATACTGCTTTTTTTAATTATGCTGCTGCTGCTGCTTCACATATTGGATAGCATCTACTGTATGTATTAGACTAATGTAATCAGGCTTTGATTAGGAACACTAACCACAGTCTGTGTCCTTATTAACAAGGCGTTAAATAAACATGAACATTAATGTCACTGTGTTCATGACATTATATTGCTGTGATTTATTAAGATGTCAAGAAAAAAAGAGAGACATGCTTTTCAACAGCTCTTTTACAGCATAAATGCTAAGTCTTGTTCGTAGAAGGATAATTGTATAATGCCCCTCCTCCACTAGGATCGTAGACATTGTACCATTGTCCAGGATTCCAGTGGACCATGAAATGAATACACCGTGATAAATTATTCAATATTCCAGCCCCTTTTTATCCATTACATCTCAAAGGAATCCTTGAGTGCATTCAATGCAGAACCGGACACTGCATGGCGGCACTCGTTTGTGTTACTTTGAACACCAGCGTTAACAAGATGAACGTGACAGGCTAGATTAATTATGCTGTACAGCAAATGACCCCCAGGGCTGCATGTGTCATATCATACCTTTTGCTATGTCCCGACGCTTCGCGATCCAGGCTCCCTCTTCACCTGAGAGAGACATAACCAGATTACTACCCTCAGGCTGTCGTCGCTTCATCTCTCCACTTCGCAGAAACAAAGCCCTTAAGA